>NC_034613.1:74451953-74485583 GCF_900095145.1 Mus pahari | reverse complement strand
AAAAAAAAAAAAAAAAAAAAAAAACTAGCGACATGGTTGAGACATCTCCTTATGAGTTGTCTATTGGTCAGGACAACTCCAATGTCCCCTAAAACAATACAGGCTCTCACCACTCCTCTTGATTTTCCATCAGAAGTTATTGATAAGACCCTAACGCTAAAGATACCACATACTTTGTTTACAAAATATAAAGAAATCAAGATGGAGATGAGATGGAAAATTCCTCCCTGCTGGCTAACTTTCATAGGGCAGGGAGATATTATACAAGCTGCTAGGGAGAAAGGGCATCAGTAGCAGTTGTCTTACCCAACTCTGAACCCTACAATGTATAACACCAACCTGTCAGGCAAGATATGCTTACTGGTACAAAAGTAGCTTGGCTGCTGTGAGGATAATGCACCATAGATTTGAACCCTGTTCACAAGAGGGGATCCATACCTGTTACTGTAAACCTAGTCAAAAACACATAGCTGGGAAGATCTCCAAGCACAAGTTTCAATTTAGCTAAATTGTCATGGCACTAATCTGCTTTCTAAATGTTTATGTTTGTACTCAGATAGAAATGGACTAGCAGCTTTAATCTGAGAATTGGTTTTCAATGGATGGTAGTGAATGAAGAGATGTTCAGTTTGCTAAGAATAACTGTTTAATGTTAATCCTTTAACAAGACATTTATATCACCCACTGGAAGTCTCAATGAACATCATGGAAGAGGAGGCAGCAAGAGTGTAAGACCCAGAGAATGGGGAAAGATGCTGTCTTCTGGCCATGGACCATCCAGTGCACTCATGACCTCATAGCAATAATGGCAGACTGCAATAGACCTGCAAAAACCTGGGCCTATCAAGAGAATTGTGAATCAGAGAGGAACCTAAGGCTCCCTACCCTTCACTGGCTAACAATTGGTCCTGGGAAAGGGGAGATAAATCTTTGTGTTTAGTTGGGTACCCAATGGGGAGCCCACCAGGTTCGAATAGATGGTTCTAATTCATAGTCACACAATGGGTGGATTTGGCAGGTCTCACAAAATACACACCACCACCATCACCACAACAATAATAACAACAAAACAAAATATACAAATGAAAAGATGAAACTTGTAGGGAAGAGGGGAGTATAACAGAGGTAGGAGGACAATTTAGGGAATTATGATAATCAGAATGCATGATATACATATCTGAAGTTGTAAAAATAAAACTGTAAAATTTTAAAAATTAAGTTTCAATTTTTTCTGGTACAAACGTGATTTTAATTACAGTTGAGATAAAAATATCCCAGTGAGATATTTTATCAAAACATTCTCAGTACAGATAAGGACACTATATTTAAAAATATGTTTTTATCAAACATCTTATAATTATCTAGTTGCCTACAGGTAAAATAGTAATATAAAGATTGATCTAGATAAGCATGAAGGTAATTATGTGCCCTTTCTAGAGTTAAAATTATTCACTTAATCTGTGTTGTGATATATGAACAGTTTATTATCATAGATAACACCAGTCTTTATCACTATATATCACAAAATAGATATGAAATATTTAGGGGTCAATGATACATGGAGATTTTTTAACTACTAGATATATCTAAAAGTCAACAAAAATGACTCTAAAATTGTTCCTATTATTATTTTTAATGGTGCAATCCTTTCTTTAAGCCAAAGTTTATGAGATGGTCCAATGAAGAATAAAGATGAGGGCTGTTGATTATAGCAGAGATGATGCAGTGAGTTCAGAAACTGATTTCTTAGCTTATTTGCACCCTCAAGTAGTCACAAGTCACCAGTTAAACAGAGAATTCTTGGGATGTCAGTGAGACTCTGGTGATTTTATTTCTCCTAACAATTAATCTTGCTTGAGGCTCTCCGCTGGGTCAGGAATGAGGAGGAGTAATCGAAAGCGACCTGAGCTTCAAACTGTACTTATTTAACTGTCCTTGTAATCCATGAGGGATATCTGATTGCTTAAAAAGAGTTCGTATTTCATAAGCAGGCATTATTAAGATTTCCTTGTTGCATCTCTGACTCACATTTGACAGATTTGACACTGTATACAGTTAACACTTCTAACAAATTAGTACACTTTAGAGATTTTTCTGTCTTTTTCTTCATTTCACAATTGATTTTCCATCTCTTTTGTATCACATAGAACTACTGTAAATTCTCTTTAGACTTGTGTGTTTGGGTGTACTTTACTGAAGACCATTTATATAGGAGGGGAACTATTTTGAGAAATGCAAAGAACCATAAATTGATAGGAATATTGCTCTGAAGTGATGCTAGTGAGTCGTAATGGCTTCCCTATTCTACTGGTGTCTTCCATTGCTCACAGGTAAACTAAAGTCAGAAATGGCCTCCTAAGGCACATTCTAAAGAGGGTTAGATGTTGGAGGTGAAAAACTGAAGATCACCAAAGTTTTAGTTATGCCTTTTTTACCTAACCCTTTTTATTTTAAGCACTTGATATCAATTTTTAAAGCTATATTTATCTAAAACATGCCATATTTCATACTGTACTAACTAGACATTCTATGGTCACTGTGCATCTATACCTTCTTATATTATAAAATATTAATATTCTTTCACTTTACTATGAGGTGTATTATGTCTAAGTATTGAGTATTATATTTTGGTATTATTACCAAACCACAGACCAAAGTAAATATAAAACTAATATTCATAATCAATATTATGTAGTTTTCCACTCTTCCTCTGAGTGGCATTATTTCCAGTTCACTCAGGGTTCTCTGCTGAATTTATTTTTATTTTTCACTGCCTTTTATTTTGTTACATTCTTTTTAAAAAAGTTTTATTTAATCTCATTTTTTTTACACTCCATATTTTATCTGCTCCCAGTCCACCCTCTGATGTTCCCCATCCCATACCTCCTTCACACCCCTGTCTCTACAAGAAGGTCCCTATCCCCCACTCACACCCTACCCCCATCACACACCCAACCTGACCTCTAAACTCCCTAGGACCTCCAGTCCCTTGAGGTTTAGATGTGTCATTTCTGACTAAACTCAAACCCAGCAGTCCTCTACTGTATATGTGTTGGGGGCCTAACATCAGCTGATGTATGCTGCCTGGTTGGTGTTCCAGTATCTGAGAGATCTCAGGGGTCCAGGTTAACTGAGAATGCTGGTCCTCCTACAAGATCATCCTTCTCCTCAGCTTCTTTCATTCTTCCCTAATTCAACAACAGGGGGAGCTGCTTCTGTCCATTGGTTGGGTGCAAATATCTGCATGTGACTCTTTCAGCTGCTTGTTGGGTCTTTCAGAGGGCAGTCATGATAGATCCCTTTTTGTGAGCACTCCATAGCCTCAGTAATAGTGTCAGGCCTTGGGACCTCCTCTTGAGCTGGATCCCATTTTGGGCCTGTCACTGGACCTCCTCCTCAGTCTCTTCTCCATTTCCATCCCTGCAGTTCTTTCAGACAGGAACAATTATGGGTCAGAGCTGTGACTGTGGGATGGCAACCCCATCCCTCACTTGATGCCCTGTCTTTCTGCTGGAGATGGGCTCTACAAGTTCCCTCTCCACACTGCCAGGTGTTTTATCTAAGGTTCCTCGATTTTCAAATGTTCTGTTTTGAACATTCTGTTTTCTTGATTCAGCCTTCCCTCTCAAATTTGTCATTTGACTTGTAGAAATTCTGTTGCCACTGAATGGTATGAGAAAAGTATAAATTGTTTGTGTTTGGTGACAAGCATTAAGTAATTTATCATTTTTATTTAAAGATTTGTTTTATGTTTAATTGCATGTATGTGTGTAGGTGTGTAACTATGTGTTTGTGAAGTCAGAAGTTCTGGATCTCTCAGGAGCTGGAAAAATAGGTTGGGAACTCAGATCCTCTACAAGAGCAATGATTGCTCTTAATAGCTGAGCTGTGTCTCATTCCCCAATAAGCAATTTACAATAATAAATGCACAAACTTTGAGAACATAAAAGGAATCTTAATTCATGCAAAGTATAACACTATGAATATCTAAGGTTTAGGGTGCAGTTTGGGTTTTACAGTTGGTAACTTCCACATGTTAACCACTGTTTTAAAATGGCATGAGTCTTTACATGTTCATAATTCACGTCCACTGATATCCTTCCTTCAACAAAGGCCAGACCTCCAAAGCTTGCCCAAATAGTGCCAACAGTGAAGAACAAGTAGTCAAATGCCAGAGCTTATGGGGAACATTATCATTCAAACCACTAGAGCATGTCAGATTGAAGTATCCATCAAAAAGATTACTTTAGTTGTACATAGTGTGTGTGTGGGGGGGGGATGTTACAATGGGAGATGAAAATAAAAACTAGGGAAAGAATACAATTGTTCATGTGGAAGGAGTAAATAATAGGCGAGGTGACCAAGTACAGTTCCTAGAGTGCTTTTTATAGTCTTTATTGGTCTATTTGTGGTTCCTTTGCAGTTTTCCTTGTCTTCCGAGTCTTGGACTTACCCCATTTTTTCCAGAATGCCTTTTTCTTACAAGAAATTTTCAGAAGTCTCAAGTTCAAAATAATCACCATTATTCTAAAACAGAATCGGAAAAAAAAAAAAAAAAAACCTTCTTCACGGAGTCCTCGAAGCACAGAAGTGAAAAGGGGATGGAGATTTCCAGGACAAATCTATAATGTCCCACTTTCTCAAAGTAGCCCCCATCTCATAACAGTACCATCACATTATGAATAATTGTTTATGTCATCAGAGCCGTCATGATGCAAACTCGTCCCAGTGACTGGACCCATCAGTTAAGGACTAAAACCTCACCACAGAGCTTTGGGGGAAGATGTCATGTTCAAACTGGGATGTTTGTGTTGCATGTCATGCTTACAACTTTAAATAGCTACCGTTGGTTATTTAATGTAAGTGGTAAGGAACATCAAACAACGTGGATGACTAGGAAATCTCTATTGAGAGAGTCTGAGAAACCGTGTGCCTTACAGGAGTCTGATCAGTATCATCATCCCACATTGAGAGCTGCTATTTTATGCTATCAAGCATAAGATGTGTTATAGATAATTAAATGATCTCATTTATACTATGTGTGGAGATAGTTCCTAAAAAAATATGCCTTCAAAACATAATATCTTTGACTTATTTAATTATACTTGGGTTCCAACCCAATTCAAAACCATGTCTATAAAGGTTGTCATTTAGTCAGCTAAACATCTGAATGTTTCATTATTCCTAAGGAGGAAATCAAAAGACTAATTTCCCTAAGTAGTAATTTCAGGTGCAGATTTTGTTTATAGTCTTCCAAAAGGAAGTGTCTCAGTGAAGAAGAAATTAAATGAGAGCCTTAGGAAGGATATTTGAATACTCTGGGTTTTTTTTTTCCAATCCTGCTTTAAAATCCATCTTTCTTAAAAAGTGAAATTAATTTATGGAATGTCTTCTTAATAGTAGCTTAAGGAGCTAGGAGGGACCGAAAGGAAAGAAATTGTCCAAACACAGTCATTAGGTCATCTTCAGTATTTTTCAATAAGACTGGAAACAGGTAAGAATCTATGCAGAGAAGGATAAATAAAACAACTAAAATAATTGCATGATCTAATGATCCACTAGAGACAACCAAATTTTGCCTGTAGGTCTTTTACTTACCTGTGTTTGAAAATAATTTTAACTGAAATATATTTATATTTTTGGTATTGCTTTTTTTCTGTCAAAGAATATTTCTAAGAATACAATTGGATAACATGTCTCTGAACAGTCTGACCACTAATGGGCCAAATACTTTGAAGGCCTCTTAGACCTCCAGTGACTACACAAAGGGGACTTTGTCTTTAGATAACAATTATCCATAGGAGTAGTTGGTGGCAAGAATGGTTTTTTACATTACCATCTTATATAGCTGATTCAGAATTTTATAAACTTCACTATTAATCTGTTAAACTTTTCACATAAAATTCAAGTCTTCTGCTTTATTTATTTTTACCTTGTGTACAAGTGTTTTGCCTACATGCATAGAAGTGCACTGTTTTTATGACTGGTGCCTTAAGAGGCCAAAAGAAGTCACCAAATCGCACGAAAATGGAGTAACATTTTAGGTGTCAGAGTAATTGTGGCTTCATCAAATGAATTGGGTAGAATACCTTCTGTTTCTATTTTGTGGGATAGTTTGAGGAGTATTGGTATTAGGTATTCTTCAAAGGTCTGATAGAACTCTGCACTAAACCCATCTGGTCCTGGGGATTTTTTGTTTTTGTTTTTTGTTGTTTGGGGGCTTTTTGTTTGTTTTTTGTTTTGTTTTGTTTTTTGGTTGGGAGACTATTAATGACAGTTTCTATTTCTTTAGGGGAAATGGGACTGTTTAGATCATTAATCTGATCCTGATTTAACTTTGGTACCAGGTATCTGTCTGGGAAATTGTCCATTTCATCCAGGTTTTCCAGTTTTGTTGAGTATAGCCTTTTGTAGTAGGGTCTGATGATTTTTTGGATTTCCTCAGATTCTGTTATTATGTCTCCCTTTTCATTTCTGATTTTGTTAATTAGGATACTGTCCCTGTGCCCTCTAGTTAGTCTGACTAAGGGTTTATCAATCTTGTTGATTTTCTCAAAGAACCAGGTCCTGGTTTGGTTAATTCTTTGTATAGTCCTTTTTGTTTCCACTTAGTTGATTTCAGCCCTAAGTATGATTATTTCCTGCCTTCTACTCCTCTTGGGTGAATTTGCTTCTTTTTGTTCTAGAACTTTCAGGTGTGCTGTCAGACTGCTAGAGTATGCTTTCTCCAGTTTCTTTATGGAGGCACTCAGAGCTATGAGTTTTACTCTTAGGATTGCTTTCATTGTGTCCCATAAGTTTGGGTATGTTGTGGCTTCATTTTCATTAAACTCTAAAAGGTCTTTCCTTTTTTTCTTTTATTTCTTCCTTGACCAAGTTATCATTGAGTAGAGTGTTCTTCAGTTTCCATGTGAATGTGGGCTTTCTATTATTTATGTTGTTATTGAATCTCAGCCTTTCTAAGGAGCTAGAAAAAGTACACAAGAAGCTGAATGGGTTTGCAGCCCCCTAGGATGAACAACAATATGAACTAACCAGTCCCCCCCAGAGTTCCCTGGGACTAAACCACCAACCAAAGTGTACACATGGTGGGACTCATGGCTCTAGCTGCATATGTAGCAGAGGATGGCCTAGTCAGTTATCAATGGGGAGGAGAGGAGGCCCTTGGTCCTGTGAAGGTTCTATGCCCCAGTATAAGGGAATGCCAGAACCAGGAATGGGAGTAGGTGGGTTGGTAAGCAGGGGGAGGGGGAAGAGGATGAGGGGGTTTGGAGGGAAAACCAGGAAAAGGGATAACATCTGAAATGTAAATAAGGAAAATAGCTAATAAAAAAAGAAAAGTAAAAATAAAATAAAATATGTAAAATAGAGTAACATATTCCATTTTACAAGTTTGTAAACTGCCATTTGAGTCCTGGGAACTGATCTGAGATCATCTGCAAGAGCAGCAAGTTCTGATATAGTTGTCTCTTGTGAGGCTATGCCAGTGCCTGGCAAACACAGAAGTGGGTGCTCACAGTCAGCTATTGGATGGAACACAGGGTCCCCAATGGAGGAGCTAGAGAAAGTACCCAAGGAACTGAAGGGGGCTGCAACCCTGTAGGTGGAACAACAATATGAACTAACCGGTACCCCCAGAGCTCGGGTCTCTAGCTGCATATGTAGCAGAAGATGGCCTAATCGGCCATCATTGGGAAGAGAGGCCCCTTGGTCTTGCAAACTTTATATGACCCAGCACAGGGGAATGTCAGGGCCAAGAAGTGGGAGTGGGTGGGTAGGGGAGCAGGGTTGGGGGAGGGTATAGGGAACTTCCGGGATAGCATTTGAAATGTAAATAAAGAAAAATCTAATAAAAAAAGAAAAAGAAAAAAAATAGTTGAATCCTCTCTCAGCCCTAGACCTCTTTTTGAGGGCTGTGTTTTCCTTTCTCCATTTCCTGAAATTCTATCATGCTTTGCTGGCTATATAGCTCCCATGAAACCACCTTTTAAATTTTTTCTGGCTTTAGCAGACCATGAAGTGATGCATTGGAGTAGTGAACATACAATGTTTACTGTAAATTAAGCTGAGGGGAATGCTTTGTCTGCAGGCACTTGATAGTATGTTTGGCTTCATCAATGACATGATCTGTCACAGATATCCTGTGCTTCCTTTCTCATTCAAAAGGTATCACATTTAAACAAATGTGTGTTATTTAGTCCAGTGAAATTTCATTTATAGATCCATCTGATAGAATTTTGATGTAACAAATATCAGCCTTCCTGTTTTCTTATTATTTTAAATGTGAAAATAATTTTGGCATACAGGATCTACAAAAATAAAATCAAATGTAGGTCAAATTTGAATTATCAAATATGTTTTACACATCCAGGTTAAGAGCTGCAAAATTTAAGTCTTCCCACAATGCTGTAAAAATGCTAATCCTCCATTATTTTATAACTGAGGTAGTTGCAAAGCAGAAATACGACATATGAATGCAGATAAAGAAGGCTGATTAAACTGGTTCTTCAAACTGACAATATTGTCCCACATTTAATTGTATGTTCCGATACATATAATATACTTTATATTAGTCTATGATTGACATAATTTCAACCTCTCAACCAAGCTCCCTTCAGGAAACCACTTTTAAGTTTTTAAAGCATTATTATTTTTACTATACATATTTATAGTACACAACATGAAAATTTGGTTGTATGTGGAATTTAATGAACAATATATAGTACTTAATATTTTCATCTAAATTTTTAAATTTTTCTGTTTCCATAAAATTATATATGTTTATGAAGTACTGAGTGTTCAGTGTGTTTATAAATATGTGCTATTCAAATCAGGATAAATTAAAATTCCATCTCCTTGTGGTTTTGTGTTCACTGAGTCGTAGCTTACTTACAATGCTGTGCTTTCGAAGAAATTTATCAAAAATAGTGTTATCTTCAAAATATTCTAAAAACACCTGGAAAACTTCTTAAAACAAAAGCTACTGAGCATGCTCACAGAGCTGTAAGTTTCATGGACTTGGGAAAGAGCTCAAGGATTTCTATTTCTATCATTTAGTGAGATATAATTCATATACCTTAATTTTCACCATTTACAGTTTTCCTTAGTTTTTGGTGTCTTTATAGAATTCCACAAACATCATCCATGACTATTTAAGTCCAGAACAGTTTCCTCAGTTTCCAAAAAAGAAAATGTAACTGATTCACATTCACGTGCAGTTGGTTCCTTCTCTCTAGTTCCTAACAATCACTGATTGACTTTTTCATGTCTATAGGTTTTCTTATTTTGTGTTTCTTATATAAATTGAGCCATGTTAACATGGCTTTTTGTGTCTACCTTCTTTCATTTTATTATCAAGAGTCACCTCATGATCATTTGTTTTGTAACATTTACTGTCACTCTTTTTATGCTCTGTTACATATCTTCACCACAACTTGTTTATTCATTCATTGTCTGACGGTTACATTGTCCAGCTATTATGAATGTTTCCATAAGTATTAGGTCTGAGTTTTTGTATGAATATGTGTTTTCAACACTTTTCAGTATGTACCGAGGCATGGAATATTAGGATAATACAGTAGCTCTGTATTTCAGTTTTGGAGAAACCAGCAATGTTTTAAAAGCAGCTTCACTGTTTTCCCTTTTCACTTGCAGAGCATAAGAATCCCAAATTTTCCATATCTTCATTAATACCTGTTATTGCCTGCTTGTTGACTTATAATGTTAGTGAATAAATAGTAGTATTTCACTGTGCATTTAATTTGTATTTGACTAGAGAAGGGTGAAGAAGGGACAAAAGAGAAAGTGATTAATGTAAAGTCAGAGGGACAACAGGGATCAGACAACAAGCAAGCAGCAGGTCTTATTTAAAAACCTTGGGGTTTTGAGGGATATGAGGAGATATTGTGGAGTTTGAGAAGATTGAGAATGAATTCTCTCATGTTAATAGAATCACTCAAGCTCAGATTTACATAATCAGTGGTTGAAAACACAGAAATTACAAGCAGTAAATTCCACGACTGTGAATGACATGTGATACTGCCTTTTTTCACTTAAAATATCATCTCTAACTAGATAATACTAGCCACACTATTAAAAAGAATCACATTATCTTAGATAGTAATGCTCTAAGGTCATATGTTCTTACCTTTTTAACCTGCTTAAGGTTTTACAGAGGAAAATTGTAACAGTGTTATAATGTAAGTTTTTGGGTGCCTAATTTTTATCTAGAAACGATGTAGTACATTCATGTTCATGTTCTGTCTTCATTATTTTTTCCTTTAAAAATTGGCATTTATCTGAACATTACCTATAAAATGTAGGATTTGTCCTATTTTAGGGTTGTACTTAAACATTAAAATTATATGTATATATAATTTCATGTATAATATATATGAAAATGTATTCTAGAAAGTATCAAAATCACATTCAAGAAGAAATTTTGAGATGCTATCCTTGGAGCCCCTGTTTTGACTGTTTACTGTTGTGCTCTCAATGCATAATTCTTGGAACATAAATAGTTACTGACTGGAAAAATGCTATTACTCAGTTGTACTTGTTTCTTTATTTGAATTATTTTATTTCCATTTTAAAGCATTATGTGACCAAACACGCTCTAATGAAAGAGCTTAGGAAGGAAAGAACAGTGCTATAAATTAAAAAAGAAACATATACACAAAAAGGTATGGTTTCTTCTTACTATTGGAGACTAAAGAATATTAAGTTATCCTACAGATTTTAGCTTAAAAGAAGAGCATTCATACTGTCCACCAGAAATAGACCTCAAAGAATGATTAGAAACTCAATAGCATATGAAATAAATGTTGGTCCTACCAAGCAAGAACAAAAAAAAAACACTATCTAGATTAAAGTCAATTAAGTAGGTTTTATTTACTATGCATCGGACTAATTCTCCAAAGCAGGATTTGAAAGAGCAGTGTGAGTAAACTTCTCAGGCCTCTTTTTATAGGGAAAAAGTTTGAACTGGTGGTTTTCAAAGGCATTTAGTGATGTGAGGATTGAACAAGAAAAAAATCACTACAGAAAGAGAAATCATAGGAGACTGTTTGACAGATCATCTTGGCAGAACTTCTTATCTCTTTAGGGTAGAGTATGTCTGAGGTGTGAGTCAACCTCCACAGTGTGGGTAGCAGGTCAAATTCCAGAGACAGTTTAAAGCATGGTCAAGTTGAATTTTGCAGCAAACAGAAGCAAATTTATTTTGACTTTTTTTTTTTTTTTTTTTTTGGTTTGCCAAAACAGGGTTTCTCTGTGTATCCCTAGCTGTCCTGGAACTCACTCTGCAGGCCAGGCTGGCCTCAAACTCAGAAATCCACCTGCCTCTGTTTCCCGAGGGCTGGGATTAAAGGTGTGTAGCACCATGCCCAGCTCTTATGTTGACCTTTTAACAAAATGGCTTTTAACTTTAAAATGGAGTTAGGACGGTCCATCATAGTCATAAGTACAGTTCCTCATATCTAAATAATCTCCTCCAGAAGCATAGGTATGTGCAAATCTTTGTATATTACAAAAGGATGGTATCCTGGCTAGTTTTATGTCAACTTAACACAAGATGAGTCATCTAAAAGGAGGGGTCCTAATTGGAAAAATGGCTTCATAAGCTACAGCTGTATGCCATCTTCTTAATTAGTGAATGATAGGGATGGGCACAGCCCACTGTTGATGGGTCCATCCCTGGGTTGGTGGTCCTAGGTCCTGTAAGAAATAAGGCTGGGCAAGTCATGAAGAGCAAGCCAGTAAGCAGTGGCATCCCCACCTCATGGCCTCTGCATCAGCTCCTGCTTCCAGGTTGCTGCCCTGTTTGAGTTCCTGTCCTGACTTCCTTTGGCAATCAACAGTAATGTAGAACTGTAAAAAAATAATCCCTTTTCTCCACAACTTGTTTTTGGTCATAGTATAGCATCATAACAACGGTAACCCTAACTAAGATGGGTAGCTTTCCTGGAAGATATTTTTTATTTTACTATGAGCATAATGAAAAATGTTATCAAAAACACAAATCAGATTATAAAGGTATTCACTGTAGTGCTAAGAAATTTGTAGTTTGTGATTACTAAGACTTAGATAGCTACTTTGATAATGATGACCTTAAAATTAAATCCAAATATTTTAATATTGCACAGGAAATTTTAGTTTGTTACAAGCATTTTAATAATTACCTTATAAAGCATAGATAAGTAATGAAAAAGCACAGTCTTCTCTCTAAATATGAGAGAAATAAATATTTATTGTCAGGAGTGTTAAAAACACAGACACCATTTCCCAACCTATTCAACCATATTTAGTTAAAAGATGTTTTATTTCAAATTCTGGCTATATCATATTCTAATATGACTGCCTTTTAGTGTTATTATATAATATTATTAAGTTTTCATGTTTAATTTAATTAAAAAGAAAATTTACTTTATGATAATTTGAGCTGATCATATTGTTAATAACATTGCCAACCTACATGACAAAAAGTGACATTCGTTTTTATGAAGTGATATCACAACTAATATTGTATATAATGCTAAAACAGTAGAAGTGGTTGATCAGTAGACAAAACTAAGTAAATATCTCCTCTTATTCTTTCAAATAAATTATAAATACTATTGATGTAAACTAATTGATGTGTGTCACTGAGAAAGGCAAAAAATTGAAGAATAAAGTTGAGATTTTTGTCTTAAAAATGTCAATTACATCTATTCACTAAAAAATACTTAGTGCTCTCTTATAAAGGAAAAGAACTCCAAATAATGAGACCTTTCCCATCATGTCCAAACCATAAAACATAAGATCAGTTATTAGTTTGGAGAATAAAGAAGAAAAATCTGGGGTGGAGGCAAGGAAAACAATATGTAGAAAAGAAAAGTCTTACTAATATTTCAGACTGCCTGTGTCAAAGATAACTGGACAATATTTGACTGAGACAAATTATGATTTACAGTGCAGTATGAGATTGGTTGTGCCAAAAACATGACAAATACCACCCACTACTGATTGCTAATCAAATGAAATTCACTTCTCAATGCCAGGGTTTATTTTTTGAGTAAGTACAGTCTTAGGTTTGTGCTTTTGGTTTTGGTTTTTAGCATGCATGCACGTATTTTTTTTTTTCTATCTTGGCTGTTTTTATTGCTTTAAATCTCCACCTTCCATTCTCTGTAATGAATATCTGTTGACTTTGATGTTTATTCTAGTGATAAAGAGATTCACATGTGTTTGGTGCATACTGCTCAAGCCTGTTACATCTAACAAAACGTTATTCATTAATAAACAGCAAAGAAGAAGCTCGCAGATAATAAATGTCATGATTGCTGATGGAATAGGATGCAAAAAAAGTTGAATGCATTCTCCATTGCTTTGAGTATAAATATCAGAAAAAATACTATGTATTTTAAACAGTCTCTTTTATTAAATTCTATAGATATAAAATAACCATTATAATTATGCTAAGTACAAAATTCCAAGCATACAAATTTTTTTAGAATTTCAAAATACTTTATGTAAGATTAATATAAATTATTAAGATTTTATATGCATTCATAAAATATGCATGCAGATAAGAACTTGATTTGTAGATTACTTTTAGATAGGTAAGTAGATAGATAGATAGATAGATAGATAGATAGATAGATAGATAGATAGATAGATAACTGTCTCTTGTATTAAGTGGAAAAAAATAAATTTAATTATATTTAAGTGACTAAAATTTTAATCATGTTTAGCACTGTTTTTGGTTCCGGGATATTTTTATGCCTTCTTTTTATTTAATCTTTTTTTTTAATACTCCAGGTTTTATTCTCCTCCCTATCCACTATCCAACTGTTCCACAACCCATACCTCCTCCATGCCCCCCTGTCTCCACAAGGATGTCCCAATGCCATACTTCCAACCCACCAGACCTCTAAACTCCCTGGAGCCTCCAGTCTCTTGAGGGTTAGGTGCATCTTCTCTGGCTGAACACAAGACCCAGCAGTCCTCTGCTGTATATGTGTCAGGGACTTCATATCAGCTGGTGTATGCTGCCTGCTTCCTGGATATTTTAACTCATACTTTGTGTACTCCAGAGTTCAGTTGCAAGTTATGTGAAAGGCCTATACAACCAATAGCCTCTCTGTGGATCCTTTAAAGAACACTTTCCCATGCTTTCAATTAATACATTTAGGAGATGTATAGGCAGTCCATGATAATCTCAACACACTTAAAATATAGAAAGCTAGTAATATGGGTCTCAAATCTCTCTTTAGAACACTCTCAAATTTGTGGAAAAGATCAGCTATGTTCAATCTAAAAGAATATTCTCTACAGAGACAAAGTTCGGAGCTGAGAAGGAAGGAAGGGCCACCAGAGACTGCCCCACCCTGGGATCCAGTCCATATTCAACCACCAAACCCAGACACTATTGCATATGCCAGAAAGGTTTTGCTGACAGGACCCTGATATAGCTGTCTCGTATGAGGCTATGCCAGTACTTGGCAAATACAGAAGTGGATGCTCACAGTCAACTATTGGATGGAAGACAGGGCCCCCAATGGAGGAGCTAGAGAAAGTACCCAAGGAGCTGAAGGGGTCTGCAACCCTATAGGTGGTACAAAAATATGAACTAAACAGTACCCCTCCCCCAGAGCTGTGTCTCTAGTTGCATATGTAGCAGAGGATAGCCTAGTCCATCAGTAGGAGGGGAGGCCCTTGGTCTTGCAAAGATCATATGCCCCAGTACAGGGGAATGCCAGGGCTAGGAAGCAGGAGTGGGTGGGTTGGGGAGCAGGGCAGCATGGGGAGGGTATAGGGGACTTTGAGGATAGCATGTGAAATGTAAATGAAGAAAATGTCTAATAAAAATACCTTAATTTAAAAAAAGAATATTCTCTACCAACACTGTCTCCCAACACATGATGTAGCATCTCATTCTTCTCTCAAAACAAGCTACAGCTTGTTTTGTGAATATCCTTCTATCCATCACCTCAGCCATGAAGCACAGAAGTATATCTTTGCATAAATTCCAATAGAACAACCTTTCTTTTGAAGTCACAAGTAACTCTTGAATACTTCTTTAAAGTTGGTGTGAGTATATGAACTCGGTGTGCTAAAAGCGAAATGTCTTTTATTTCTTAACTACTAACAGAGCTTGCTGCAAACATCAAAGAACTGCTTTCAAATGTATAATTATTTCTTACCTTATTTGTGAAAGGCATTGCTAACCAACTTTGTGTTTGACCACTACCTTGCAGGGTTTGCTTATATGTCTCACTAAATATCGCTATGGGCACACCAATGACCTCAGTAGTGAGTAAGTTTGACACCCAAAGCAAGCACACAAACAAACAAAAATAGCTATATTTGTTAAATTGAGATAATCAGATCAGAAACTCCATTTCTACCACCTACCAAGGGGCTATGAAAAAGATGATTTGCAAATCAACTTTATGTGATGATTTTTTAAAAATAAACATGTTACCACTTTTAGTTTTACTTGAGACAAAGTGCCTTACATATTTTCATATGATAGACTCCCAGAACAGCCTTGAATCAATCAACAGAATGTCAAATAATATACCTGCAATTTTATAACTCTATCAGCATAAAACAATTTGAGTTTTGAATATCCATCCATGCTGCATAACTGGTTGAGGAAATCATTCAGAACTCCTAATGAACAATTCCTGTCATGTTTTTTCATGTACTGATATATTTACGAGTTTTTGGTGTGATTCTATCTCTATTTTATGCTCTTGGTTATCTTGTATCAGCAATATATATAAAACCATTCATGTTTCCTATTATGACACATGTATAAAGTCCATATCTCAGAGCTGTATATCAAAGTGCCAAATATAATAACACAATAAAGATCTATTTTGACACTAATATGGATTTCATGTTTGTTTCACAGCCCCTTGGCCACACATTCAAAAGCATTGTAGTACTTTATAACTAACAGTCCAGAAGCAAAATCCACATGATTGGTCTAATACTTTGAGCCCAATTTATACAATGCAGAAGTACACCTTGATTTTCAACATTTTGCCTTTTACTGCATACCCTGTATTTTCAGTGTTAATGTGCTATATTATTCAAATTCAAAAGTGGCCTGAAGGTAAAGTGAGAAGATTCTTTAGAAGATTCTCTTAATTTTCCAAAAATTTTTAAAAATATCATTTTGCCCAGACTTTTCTAGACTTCTCTGCAGCTTGCAACAGGACTGTACACTTATTCTTGCACTTTCATAAAAATTATGTTAAGTGATATAATGACCCTAGTAGGCAAATTGTATTGATGTCCATGTCACAGGTAATAACAGTGAAACTCAGAGATGTAAAATGATACTTTCAAAATTAGCACTAATGTGGTCATATTTTGAATCTGGTAAGTCTAATTTATGAGGTCACAGTTACTGACAGATCCTTTCTAAAACATTCAAAATTATGATGAAAGTAAAAACATGAGTCAGGATCCCTAGATCTATTAAGGAGTCCCTACTGTATATTATGAATCCTGTCAGACAACATCAACAATCTTTCTCACTTTCTGTATCAGCCCTATTTGTTAAAGACCAGTGTTACTCTATTTTGTAAATATTGTTTAAAAAGTTCAGCTGTTAAAGGTTAAGATTAGAAAAGTAAGAATTTTTTTACAAAGCTGGTAAGGAAGAAGTGCTAGCTGTGGATTCCCATCTCCTCAACTAGGTTTAATATTCATTCTGATTACATACCATCTCTAGTCTCAAAAAAAAAACATAATATGAAAAACATTGTTGGCTAAATTGCATTTGCTATTTAATATTTTATTCCTTTTTGTTAGCATTTATTAATTATACAGAACAATGGGCTTCATCGTGACATTTCATACATGTATATAATATACTTTGATCAGTTCCCTGTTATATCCTACTCTTCACTCTTTCTGCTTTTTCCATATTTTTGGATTGAGAAAGCAAGACACTAAAGGGCTTTGTGTCAAGCAAAACTATACTTTTGTGTTTCTAATGTTTTCAACCCACATGGAATCCATTTTAGCAGCATCCTGTCTTAAGTTTTTCTTGGAAATTGAGTGACACTGTTAGCATTTTGAAAGGCACTGATATGAATGCATATTATATCACAAGAATAGACAATTAGAGAAAGAGTCTAAGATAAAGTACCTGTACACAGGCTGTAATTGCAGTTGGTAATTAAACTGAAGTGTTTCATTTTCTCACTCAGCTCATCAGTGACACTAGAAAATAAACAATTTGGAAGTAAAACCCTTGGGGGCAAACAATAGTAATTAATTGCATTTTCCAAAAGAAAAAAAAAAAACAGTCTTCCCCAAATCTATTTGGGATGACCTCTTGAGTAACATACCCAGTGATTTACACTGTGAGCAGAGGGTGGGGTCCAGAACCAGACCTGATTCGACTTGAATATTCATGCCATCTCCAGATTGATTTATATTTCAAACCCATGTCTTTTGTCAAAATTTATTTCCTCCTACGATAAAAGTGAAGGCAGATTTATATTCTGAAATACAGCACACAATGAGATAATCAGCATGAAAAGATGTTACAGCGGTGGAAGCACACACTGTGGGGCTGTTCCGAGTTTCTTCCAACTTGGAATCTCCTCAAGTATCAGGAACACTTTTTTTTAGATGTTTGGAAGGTTAAATAAAAATATTTGTGTATATAAATTCAGGTCCCCATCCCTTGTGCCTAGTAGATTAGAATCATTCAGTCTAGGTTGTCTGCTTTACCACTGTTCACTTGGACAGAAAGGAGTTGTGTTCAAGACTCGTACACCTTTTCTTTGTCAGTTTTGATCACATGGAACAGACATCAGTTACTTAACTCTGACTTATACTGTTTGGGTTGATGCCTGACCTGAAGTAAGTTTTATTTCTTTATCACATCACTTCATTTTCAAGTGCTGTAGTACTAGTTTCTCTTCCTGAATTCATGCCCACTGAATTAGATAGGCATGGATAAGAGCCAAGGTCACATAATATACTGTATATTATTTAGATTTTACAATTTAACAGTCTTTAGTGCTTTAAAATAATAATTATTTGTTAAGCTTATGATTGTGCAAGATGGCTTTTGAGTCTGGAGTGGAACTTCTGTATTAGCTGAGGCCCATCAGATCTCAACAGATGTATATTTTAGCGTTTGTAAGTAGCATCCAGCTTGGATATGTGTAGACTTCTCTGTTGCTTCCACTGGAATGGTGCTTTTTGGCTCCAAGCAATTTTTTTAAAATTTTAGCTGGCATTTCAAAATGGTGATATGATTCCAAATTCAGGAAGAGACTCCTGATTCAAATGAACAAACAACTTTGGTGACTGCTGCAAGTCCATTGGTTACCTAAGAGACAAATCTTAGTATATAAAAAAGACAAACAAAAGAAAAACCATGATACCAAGATGCATTAAAAAATCAGGGACTATTACCACAATAATTGACTATATACACACATAAGAAAATACAATATTCTCAGTTCCAGTTTCAGTATTATTTTAGGAACTTACATTACTATGTATAAATCAATGAAAAAATTGTTTGATAGTGAGGAAAACATATACTGACCTCCCCTTTTATTTATTGACTATATGAAGTTTAATTTTTTTCTAAATTTTATTATGATTATAATCTTTCATTTTAAAGGAATTCAATGAATCTTTAATAGAATAAAAAGTGTAAGTAATATAAAAGTAATCATTATAATATTTAGGAATCTGTCAACTATCTAACTATCCATATGATAAAGCAATAAGGACAAAGCAAGATTTAGTACAATACAGGGCAGGGGCTACTTCTACAAAGAATAACTAAGCATCTTCAAATACTTTAGTATATTATTTTTCTCAAGTGCACTAAAAAATAAGAAATTGTTATTCATTATTCTGCATTTATATGAAATATACATATATATGTATACATATATATATATATACATATATAATAGATATCAAAGTAATGTAGTGCAGATGTTCTTATATACTTACAACCATTACATAAACTATTTCCTTCTTTTTGATATTGCTTTAAACAATTTTTTCTAATAATACTTCACCTCCACCTCCACTAAATAAGACAACTACAAGAATAGTAGAATGTTTTGGCTACTATCACCTACTTTGGTTTCTCTCTACTCCTATGGACACTGTTATCTTTCTCAAAAAAAAAAAAAAACATAAAAAAACAAAAGAAAAACCCCTCTCATCTTGCATTCAAACAAATGTGGCCTGTAGTTCCTACACAAAGAATTGCATTTGAGCAGTTAGGTCATAAGACTAATACTGGCTTTGAAATATTGAACCAATGGAAAAGTCCTGATTCAAGGTTGACATGAAAAAGACTTTCCCCACCCTGGACTTCAGTGCCTCAGGGCAGTCATTATGCCACAATGAAGATACCTGGCTTTATCTATCCAATTTAAGTCTGGGTGAAGGGCATCTAGACACCTACTCTGTTTGTTGAGGCCAATTTCAAAAAAGTCTAAGGCAGCACTGCAAGACAGGGGTAGAGTATGTCTTGAGGATTCATGGCCATCACAGCCAAGGCTCCCTCAATGCTCAGTATGTATTTGAGCCTTCAGAGGTCTTTCTCCTAGCCTTGGCAGCACTAAACACATTTTTAATCTTTTATAATCAATTTTCTGTTCTACATCAGAAACAGGATGATTTCATGTGATTCTGAATCATTAGTATCGAACACAGAAAATATCCAAAGGTACAAGCTCATGAAATAGAAGATTTGCCTAATGCCAGGGTCCTTCATGTCTGACACAAACACATATTTAAAACGTATTTTCTTTAATGGAATGTCCTGTAGTGTTCTCCACAATGTTCACCCTGGCACATATGATTTCAGGCTCTCTCTGTTGTTGAAGTATGCAGGACAACTCTCCTTAGGACCTGACAGCATTCTTTCTTCCTGAGATATCATTCTTTCTTCATGCACATGCTCGGTATATTTTAACACTTGCAGAATTACTGATTACTACATATTACTCTCATAGTAGACATAGATCATGTCCTCCAGAAAACAGTTTTGACATTCCATTTTGAAAAATTCCTTGTACCCATGGCCTTGCACCTAGGTGGACCTCTGTGAGCCTAGTCCAAGTCCATAACTTGTTAATGTTTGCCACTGGACTGAGTTCAGACCAACACTAATTGAAAGCACTATGTTCTAGGAAGAGATGCACATCTGAGACAGACAAATCTTGTGAAGGATCCTAGTCCTGTCATTTAATGGCTTAGACAAGTTTCTTTATTACAATTAGCATGTTGATTAATACAAAGCAGGTATTTTAATACAAAAATAACCTCATGTCTTCCACCTGACCTGTAGGACATTTTCATTATCTATTTGACATCAACATCTCTTTTTTCCTAAACAATTTCACGTCAACCTAAACTCTTGCAGATTGGTTTAGCTTAATGGTTCCATTTCCAATGTATTGATCATGAATATGTATTAATTTGTCACTAAAAGAGATTCTATAAAGAGCTATAATTCTTAAAACAATCCATTGATATTTACAAAATTTATTTCCATGAGAACTAAATAATTGTTGAATCCCTTATTTAACTCTTCTTTTATTTTCTTAAAACCTACTAATTAATCAGAGAAAATCCATCTGACTAGAGCCCATACATTGCATCAAGGGTCAGACTAGATGAGATCATAATGCGTCAGTTTCCAAAGTATTGATTATGACCATTGAATAGGCTAAGATGTTTTAAAGTCAGCTTGACATTATAATCAAATAATCAAAAGAGCTCTTAAATTGAATTCTACTTTGGCCTGATTGTCTTTAAAAGCTAGCTCTGATATTAATGCACGGATGTTCACATCTTTAATTTGGAATGAGGCCACTGACACAATAGAGGAGATGAGGTTCCATAATTTTCAAGTGCACACATTCTGTTTTCTCATTGATCTGTAGATAATAGATCACTCCATTGGCTCCACTGCAGCATTCACATTTAGCCTGCCTAATTCATATTGGCCAGTAAATGGAATACCTTGATCTGAAAATCACATAAACGAAGACTCTTAAAAATCCCAAGAGTACTGGATTCATTTTATTTATTATGTGAAATGTACAACTTCTTTCTTTCTCTAAAATACTACTTTACAGGTCATTGAAGTAGTATAAAGCACTATAAACACATACATATTCTTTCATGACTGATCAATCCTCTTTAATCTTTGCTGGTTCTTTCTCCAAATCCAAACCAAACCAAAGAAAAACAACCGAATATTGGTCATCATGGATTAAGACAAAGAACTGTCATTAAGATTGGTAGTACTAGAATGACCATTTTTGGTTGACAACAGGAATAGTGAATTTAGGATGAATATGTTAATAAGGACAAGGTGACATTATTTTAAAAGTAATTCTGGTTGCCTCAAAATATACATTCAAATAATAGCACACACACACACACACACACACACACACACACACATGTATATATATATATATATATATATATATATATATATATATATATATGTATATATATATATACATGTATATATACATATAGCTGGATATGTACAATTTTTAAATTATAAACATTTGTGTATATATACAGTTTTTAAATGATTTTTGTAATTCAATTTCTTGGAAAGCACATAATTAGTTATTTAACCTTAGAGTTTCTTGAGATTAAAGGATTATGATTTTGTTTTTATAATTGAATCAATCCTTTCTTATTGAAAAGAAGATTCTATGCTGTGAAATGTTGTGTCATATCTGTATTTCTTTCCCTAAACTAATTCAAGGGCATGAAATTTTACCATCAAAAATATTTTAAAGCATAAAAGAAGTGTAAACAGGATGATGACTGCTTCATGAACATTTATTATTTGTTATTTTAAAATATAAAATATTTACATAAAGTCATTTATAACTTGACCAAGGCAACTCTTATAAAGACACACATTTAATTGGGCCACTTATAGTTCCAGAGGCCTTTCTAAGGACAATGGTATGGTCCCACTAAATTTTTCTCTACACAAGTGAGTAGTATCTGTCTAAATAGAATTAATTCAACATGTAAAAACATCAAAAGAGACACGGGGTTATGAGAATTGGTTCAAAAATCGTTCCTTCACTGTGATATTTGAAAAGTCAAATCCCAACTTCTGACACCTCAGATGTCTGCTCATACCTCTGAACAGGTGTCATCTTATAGATTTAAAACAGTATTCATACTAAATTTAAAATGCCTTACTTTAATCATCTGCATTATTCATGTAAAGTTATATGTATAGCAAGATATTGGTCTTGGTCCAGTGATTTATTTTCAATGTATCTAGTTCCTGATCATAACATCTTTGAAATTTTATAGTTCAAAGTTCTCTGTTTACAGTTCAATGGAGTACTTAATCTTGTCCTTAGGGATAGTATGTACTCTCAGGGATGACGTTTCAGAACATAGTACATTCATAAATGTGCCCAATACAAAACATCACTTTTGTCACTAACACTTACTGCATTACCTGTAATCCATGGGATTGTGTTCTTCTTTCCCTGACCAGATTAAGATATGCTTTTATGTCTATCATATGGTATTCTTCTATATTACAAAGCTGAACTACTCCTGGATTTCACTAGGAGAGGACGAAAACTGTAACAGTTATAAATATTTTACTATAGACTGTTATGTGCTAGCTGTTCATTATTGGATTCAGCTTTTCTGGAATGCTGGTGTGTTTCTTGTGCTAACTTAAAGAGAATCTTTGTTTCAGTATGCTAATTCATGAGTTCTATACATTCACTGAGAGCCAATATAGAACATATTAACCTTATTAATGTTATCTGTACAGTGTATGTAAATGAATAAGGCTTTCAGTTATAAATTTAGCTACTGAAGTGTATTGCCCCTATTAGATTAATAGAACTTAATAGTAAGAGCTGGATATTTGTACAAATGTTATCTCTGTCTTGCCTTTAGAAATGTATTAGAGAATAAATACATTTCACTTATCTTTCCATTCATTTTTTTACCCTTAGAATAAGTAATTTTAAATATAGAATTTTAGTGTATAATATGTCTCATTGCTTTGTCTATTTTATTGATGATGAATTAGTACTCTGACAAATAAGTTATGCCACATACTAGTGGCCTAAAGACAATATAAATTATTATTTTATGTTTCTGGAGGCATAAGGCCAAAATTGGCTCTACTAGACTAAAACTCTAAAATTGTGCAGGTCTACCATTCTTCCTGGAAATTCTATAGGACAACCTGTTTTGTTGCCTGTCTCAGCATCAAGAGTGTCTGCATTTCTTCACCAAGCAACCCTTCCCTCCATCATCAAAGACAACAACATCACCAAGCAACCCTTCCCTCCATCATCAAAGACAACAACATATAGAGCCTTCCTATAAGACTTTCATTATCTATAACTTCAACCACACTATACTTCCTGATGTTGACCATCCTACCCACCATCTCTGAGCTCTGTGATTACACTGGGCTTATGTGGATCATTTAGGATTACACTGACATCTCAATGTCCTTAATCAGAGCTTCAGTCCCTGCATATAAAAGAACATAATCACAGTTTCTAGAGACAAATATGTAATCATTCTTGGTTAGAAATATTTTACCTACTACCATATCTATACTGCTTTTGCCTAACCATAAATAACGTAAGTTCTTAAGTATAAATCACTGATGTTCTATCAAAATTTGACCTTTCAGGTCTACTTCACAGAGAATCTAATATATGGCAAGTAATGTTTAAAATAAGAAATAATTAAAGCAAAATTTAGCTTTGTGGGATTCCTAGTTAGAAAGGGAGTTATAGATTGATTAGTTAAAATATTAATAAAGTTTTAAGTATATGGTGAGAATAAATAAAAATAATGTAGGGCTAACAGTGGAGTGTGATGGTGCATGTAGCCTAAGGAATGCTATTTTGTCACTGAGTAGAACTGGCCTCTCTGAAGAAGCAGTATTAATGGGGTTGAATATCAATCCCAAAGATATGTCTGTTAAAAACAAACTAACACACAACCCTTCCAAAAGAAAACACAAATACATACACAAAGACAGACAGACAGACAGACAGACAGACAGACAGACAGACACACAGACACACAGACACACACATACACACACACACACACACACACACACACACACACTTTCTGATTGGAATATCACATCACAAGACTAGAATGAGTCTAACATAAATTCCTAAATGAAGAAATCCAACCCCAACATACTCAGTAAATTAAAACCAGAAAGAGCACCAATGAGAAACTATAACTGACCTTTCAGCAATGATGATCCATTAATGGAGATGATTCAGCAGTTATTAGTTTTGCCTACATGTATGTGCTACCTTTTGAGGTTTCCAGGCATTCATTTGATATACATACATGCAGGCAAAACTTTCATACATGAAAATATAAAGAAACTATTTTTTTCTGCCTCAGCAAATACTTTATTATTATAATAAAGTTTCCTTTAACATCCCTCCTGTTGTAATGTTAACCCCCTCTGACTTGGCTGCTCTATTGTTTCATGAGTCACTTAACAAACTTATTAAAATATAATTGTATTCAATTTTTTCTTTTATTATTTCCAAGTCATAATCCTTCTGACTATATAATCTTATCTGGAAATAAGATCTCCATAGACATGATTAAATTAGGGAACTTGAGATGAATTCTTCCAGAATGTAAATAGAGAGGGCTCTAATTTAAATCATGAGTGTCACTGGGCAGTAGTGGTATATGCCTTTAATCTCAGAACTTTGGAGGCACAGAGGCAAAAATTATATTTGTGAGTTGGAGGCCAGTCTGGTCAACTGAGCTAGTTTCAGGACAGCCATACAAAGAACCTTTATCTCAAAATATCATAAATGAATGAATGAATGAATGGTGTTATTTTAAGAGATAAAACAAGACAAGTCATAAAGAAGCATGGAATGGAAGGCCACATGATTTGCCCATCAGGGAAAGAATGCCAGTTTGCAAGAAGTTACCAGTGGCCTGGCAGTCTTGTGGAAGAGATTCTTCTCCATGTTTCAGAATAAATTAACCCTTTAGGTATCATGATTTGAGAGTTCTGATCTCAACTCCTGTGAAAGAATTAGTTGCTGTTTTTCGAATTACTTAGTGCATAAGATTTTTATAGCAGTCCAGACACATAATTTTTGAATCAAGCCTCATTTGAAATGAAAATACAAACTTCAAGAATATTTGAAGCACCATAGATGAATATTCATTTCACTGGCCAAATGATACAGTGAGGCTGTGGTACTAGAACACAAAACGAAGAGAATCCTTATCTAAAGACAATTTCAAAACTCTAGTTTAGACCAGATCTAATAACATGTAGCTTGAGTTTTACAGTAAACAACTGTGATTTTATTGTATATAAATAATTATGGTATGTGAGAAAATGTGATTTTTATATGACATACTTTAATTTGTTCTTATACATAATGATTCTAAACTATTAGAAGAAAAGTAGTTGTGACATGATTGAATGATTCACGAAATATGGAGTTTGTGTTCTGGTACACTCAACATTGTAATTTAGCTAATGATTTTCCAAGAAGTCTGTCTTGAACTGAAGGATACCGACCTCTTCCTCTTTCTCTGTATCGTCTTCCTCTTCCACCAGCTACTTACATTATTTTCTATCTGACCTATAAAGTCTGTTGTATTCAGATTCTCATATAATATTGTCTGATATGACTGATACACTTTGATGATCCCACAAGATAACTTTGCCTTACACGGAGAATAGAGACCAAAGATAACTAGGAACTTTCATGGAAAACCACAAAATTCTTATTTCTTCACCAAAGGTATAAGTAAACTAACAGTAAAATGAGTAAAACTAAGTTTCATGTCCCTAGCTAACATCTAATTTTGTTGCTAGAAAGTCAATTTTATGAAAAGAATGAACATATTAGAGCTGAAATAATAAAGGGCTTGTTCAAACCAATAATTGATAAAACTGTTTAAATAAATAAAAAAAAACTTAATATAATGGCAAGTCATTACAAACACTATACACATTGCTAAGACAAATAACTTCAGTAAAACAAAATTGAGGAATATGGTTTTTTGTTTTGTTTTGTTTTGTTTTGTTGTTTTGTTTGTTTTGTTTTGTTTTGTTTTGTTTTTTTACTTAACAGTATCCATAAATTCAGCCCCCAATACATTACAGATTTCTCATTCTTTTATCAGACTTTGCTGGTCTTGAATTCCTAAAATCCTGCTTTTTCTCTCCATGTTTATAACAAGAGCGAAGCTCTAACACAGTGTTCTCATTTAACATCATCTCCCCAGCCATTCAGGGCAGCTGTCTTCAGTTTGGAGTCATCCCCTGAGAATGGAACTTTTCTCCTCTACTTCTCTTTTTCCAATAGCAGGAATCGTGTACTTCGGGAAAAGGAAGTTCCTAAGATTAACAATGCTCCATTCTGCCCATCACAGATCCCCTAAAACCTTTCAATTCATCTGTAGATGGGACACATTTATTTGTACGCCCAGGAGCAGCCATTATTCAGGAACTCATTAACCCTTTAGATTTTTCTCCAAGACCTTAAGGAGCACTTCCAGTTTAGACATGGTCATATGTTTCAGGCTTTGTCTCTTCTTTATTTCTTAGCAGCTTTGTACATAGTGAGAATCTAGTCCATGTCCATTGGTTAAATACAATCTTAGATTATTCAATAGTTAGCTATCATTTGTTTCCATAATAACTAAAATCCAGAATTTCTAGCCATTGCAACTCAGAGTTCTATGCTATCATGAGTAGCTCAGTTTGAGAGAGATTGCTATTCGTTGGATGTAGATTGGGGACTTGCCTCTTAAATTCCTACTCTCCGAGGTGAGATTAAAAATATTTCTAATTCTACTAAAAGGACCCTGATATAGCGGCCTCTTGTGAGGCTATGCCAGAACCTGACAAACACAGAAGTGGATGCACACAGTCAGCTATTGGATGGAACACAGAGCCCCCAGTGGAGGAGCTAGAGAAAGTACCCAAGGAGCTGAAGGGGCTTGCAACCCTGTAGGTGCAACAACAATATGAACTAACCAGTACCCCCAGAGATCATGTCTCTAGCTGCATATGTAGCAGAAAATGGCGTACTCAGCCATCATTGGGAAGAGAGGCCCCTTGGTCTTGCAAACTTTATATGCCCTATAGAGGGGAACGCCAGGGACAAGAAGTGGGAGTGAGTGGGCAAGGGAGCAGGGCGGGGGGGGTATACGGGACATTCAGGATAGTATTTGAAATGTAAATGAAGAAAATATCTAATAAAATAATTTAAAAAATATTTCTAAATCCCAAGCTATATCCACATTGGCTTAAGTAATAAAATATACCACCAAACCTACATTCCTTGTAGAGAAGATAAGTATGTTCCCTAAAGAAAAATTGAGTGAATTCTCCTCTCACATGATCAGTCTCAATAATTCTAACTTTAAATTCATCTTGTGAGGAGGCAGAATCTAGGAAATCACAAACTCAAGGTTCTTGATTACATGAGATGGTACTTAACAAACAAACAACAAAAAACACAGACATAATCTTTACTCTATGTCTGTCTGGTGGAAGAACCAGGACTTCTGTCTGATTTATCAAACATCTTTTATGTTAGTGCATGAGTTGTAACCATGATGAAATTACACAATCAGACCTTTTTTTTTTTTTTTTTAACTGGAGTTGGGACAGAGTACACTTGCTGAACGTTCTTGATATAGTAGCAACAATCACTTGATTTTGGAGCATGTCCTCTACATAGCCTGGTAATGCTCTCAAGGAAAAAGTACCATCCCCCAAAACCATTGTAATAATGTTGATTCTGGGAAACTGTTTCCATGGAAAGTTTAATTCAATATATCATGCTGAACATTATTTTTAAGAACTTTTCCATAGACATTTGCTTTTAAAATTTGTCTAATCCAGTCTCAAAATTCTTGCCTTGACCAGCATCCAGACGCTGCCTGTACCCCTTCTTTTGTGAGCAGTGATGATGAAACAGGCTTTGCTTTATAAACAGGTGCTGTCTGATATGCTAAAAGAGCTGGGGATACTTTTCTGTCCTGGCTGCTTTTCTTACAAGCACTAATGTTTTCCTTTACTCAATTCTTACCCTCATAATTCTGGGAAATAAAATGTGGTTGCATTATTGGCTCTGGCTTATTGGCAGCCAAAGACTTAACTTATTTCAATAAATACAGTGACCACATAGTGAATATTATTAATTAGTAATCATAATAACAAGTTAATCTTAAGGCATAGTTGACCTCTTAAAATATTATAACATAAAAGTGTCAGTTTTGATCCAAAGTTACACAGAGAATGCTTTTCAGAGATTTCCCAAAGGTTCAAGGGCCACATTTCAGATTTATAGCATTGAAAACAGAAATGAATCTGTCCACTTGGGGCAGGAGGACCAAGCTATGAGAAGTGATAAATGCTCAGCAAACTTGCCAGAGACTGATTTATAAACCAGAATGCTGATTCATTAAATGAAATTGGAGATGAATCTGGTAAGATAACCGACATCCATCATTTGAACAGGGTACTCCCTCTTAATGAATAAGTCCATCAGACTAAATTGCAGATCAGAAGGACTCTCCACAGCAGGAATTAGTGAGAAGGAAAAGCTATATAAAAGGAGCCTTTCATCCAATTCATTTTGCTAAATTTGTCCCTCATTTTAAAGTTGTGGTAAGGAACTTTGGCATCTGACAATGGAATGATGTCACCCTTGGGCAGTGTTTGCCCTTCAGCTGACTTTTGTCTCTTCTTTTCTCAAACTCATCCTTGTTTTAAGAAAACAAGCACTTAGGTCAGAGTTTACTTTGTATTTATGATATTTATTCTGAAGTTCCTTTAGGGTATAAGGTATAGAATCTATTTGTCTTCTTTAAATCTGTTACCTTAAATCCATCAGCTGCTCTTTGATAAACTACCTGTAGTACTGTTAGCCTTCGTGCTGAAATGGGAAGGTATCCCGGGACTTTGAAGCCCAGAAACCACACAGCTCTGAGGGGAGAAGGTATCACAATGGAAAAACATCCTGAGACACAGGCACCCAGGCCACACAGCTCTGAGGTGAGACACTATCCCAATGGAAAGGAATCCTGAGACATGGGAGCCCAGGAACCACCACATAGCTCTGAGAGGAAGCCTCCTCAGTAGATACCCAGCTGAGCTGAGGAAATTCTCCTCCTCTTCTTCCTCTTCTTCATCCTCTTCCTCCTCCTCTTCCTCCTCCTCCTCCTCCCCTTCTTCCTCCTCCTTTCATTGCTTCTTGTCTTCTTCCAATGAAAGAGTCACACCAGGCAACAAATCTCATAAAGCAGATTTTTTTGAAGAGTCCAGGAAGAGGAGGAAAGAGTTCAGGAGTGGCTGCTTATGCTTCCAGAAAGAAGTGGAAAGCAGTAGGGGATTAACCAAAGCACAGTGCCTATATAGTGGATCTTGGAGGGTGGAGCTTTCTAGGGTAGAAATTTCCAGGGTGAGGATTGTTGGGATTTCAAGTCCTGAGTTTGGTGGAGCTCAGGGATTGGTGGTTTTCCTGTTCAGGAATTGGAGGGTTTTCATAAGCACAGATTGGTGGATTTCTGTGAGAAGTCCAGGGATTGGTGGGTTTTCCTATTCAGGGATTGGTGGTTTTTGTTCAGACTTTTAATCTAAAATTAGTATAATCTATAGAGGGTCCTGTTAAGGGTCTAGAGATGACCTTTGTGACAGTTTCAGAGGCTGAAACTTAGTGATAGTTAGAGGTCTGGGGGAGGGACCTGGATGCTGAAGTTCCTTGGGGCCTGGCCATTTTTCTGCCTTGAGGTTTACAAGTTTACAAAGTATACAAAGGTTACAAGGTATACAAAGTTTGCAAAGGTTGTCCACCTCTGGGGAAAAACCTTTCCTGCCACTTGAGTGAAGTGAACATCCAAGAACTGTATTTTTTCAATAGATGAGTAAGCATATCTATTTCTACTTAGTGGTTATTAACTTTAATTTTCAAGAGGTGACAGTTTTTGCTATTCAATTATCAACTGCATACTTACTGATACCCTCAAAAAGCAAAAAAAAAAAAAAAAAAAAANTATTCAATTATCAACTGCATACTTACTGATACCCATAATAAAAAAAAAAAAAAAAAAAAAAAAAAAAAACCTCTTCAGAGGAAAAGAAAAATTAACAAAGCTGTCCTATATGGGAGCTTTCAGTCAGATCCCAAAGACAAATGTTAATAATTATGGGGAGAATTAAGAAACCATAAAGGAAATCTTGGAGAACCTACAGGAAAAAAATATCCTGACATATTCAAATTAAAAGAAATGATATGGATTCTAATAAAATACTTTAAAGAGTGCATTTAAAAGCCCTCCTCTGAAAATTATGTTATGATAGTAAACAAACATACTCCTCCAAATCTCATAATTAGTTGGAAAAATGACTAACCACATTAGCTGGGTTTTTTTTCTCTTTACTTTTCTGGATTAGAAAAGTGTCAACAGTTACTGGTCTTTGTTCAGTTGAAACTAGATGTCAATAATGGATAAGTTCTTAGTCTTCTGACAAAAAAATAAAACAAAACAAAACAAAACAAAACAAAACAAAACAAAAACACCTAAATGAAAAGCCTATTTTTGTAGCTCAAGGGCACAGTCTGTTATGGCATGAAAATCATTGCAGCAGTGTTGAGGCAGCTGGTCACATTGCATCCACTGTCAGAAATCCGAGTGGGAAATACTGTTGTTAAGCTTGCTTTCCTTCTTTTATTTAGTCAAAGACTGCAGTTAATGGAGTGGTGCTGCCAACATTTATGGTGGAACCTCTGACCTGAGTAAATCTAATCAAGATGATCCCTCACAGAGATTTCTGGAGACCTGTCTCCTAAGGTGACAATAGTTCCTGTCAAAGTGACAATATTAACATCACTGATGGCATATAAAGGACATATGGAAAATTAATATAAATCCTTTATATCTTTTGATAACCCACATAAACTCTGGGCTACCTGGATATAGGAAATTGTCTATCATATGGTTTCCCTCAGAAGTGCCATCTTTTATGGTATTCTAATTTGTGAAAACTCAATAGCTAATGTTTCAACAAAATTAACTAAGTGACAATATTTTTATCTATTACAATACCTTAGTCTACTTAAAATGGCTAACATATTGTGTTTTCATTGGTTGCTATGTAAACAATGGAAAAGGACTCTCACTATATTTAATGAGTGTGTGTGTGTGTGTGTGTGTGTGTGTGTGTGTGTGTGTGTGTGTGTTTGAAATCCATTTACATTCCCAAGAGTTATTCTATAACCAACTTACCAATGCTTCCTTATGAATTTCTCAGGGAGAACTTAACAGGCAGTACAGCCTTCATGCTATGTAATTCCTTAAGAGTGGTGGCTGTTGTGATTGAACTGTCCCAGACAGAACATGGGTCTCTCATTTGTCCACCATCAGTGTTCTTTTTCTACTACTAGTAGTAGTACTATCTTCTGAAAAGTAATTTTCAGGTTTTTTTTGTTAATATGGTACTTAAGGAATTTGACAAAACTTATATAACTTCTTTTAAATAAAAATGAGCATTTATTTGATGGGCACAAGTTCTACATATATTTTAGAAGATTCATCTGTTCCATGAATTCAGTCGTTTTTAACAGGCTAAACAATGTGGTGCTAAACAAAATCTCAGTACAAAGGATGGGAAGTTGTCCCAAAGTGCATTCCAGCCAAGAAGTTATTCACAACTGGGATCTGTTGGAATAGAGAAAATGAACCACATTCCAGGACAGGACACATATTCAGGAATAATTGGACAACCACATTAAATGCATTGTTTTTAGTGGATTATTTTTCTCTCATTTTGTGTTTTTTTTAAGATAGGGTAAGAATATGAAGTTGGGTGGCTAGGGAAGGGTAGGATCTAGGAAGAAATGGTGGGTGTGAAATAATATAATAAAATATACTATATAAAATTCTTTTTTAATGACTTGTTTATTTTTTTCATTTTTATTGGGTATTTCGTTTATTTACATTTCAAATGTTATCCTCCTTCCTAGTTTCCTCTTCAGAAACCCCTCATGCCACGCCCACTGCCTCCACCAGGGTGCTGCCCCACCCACTCTTGTCCCACCATGCTAGCACTCCCCTACTCTGGGGCATCAAGCCTTCACAGGACCAAGGGGCTTTCCTCCCACTGATGCCCAACAAGTCCATCCTCTGCCACATATGCAACTGGAGCCATGAGTCCTTCCATGTGTACACTTTGGTTGGTGGTTTAGTCCCTGGGAGCTCTTGGGGGTCTGGTTGGTTGATATTGTTGTTCTTCCTATGGGGTTGCAAACCCCTTCAGCTCCTTCAGTCCTTTCCCTAACTACTCCATTGGGGTTACCACGCTCAGTCTGATGTTTGCCTGCAAGAATCCCCATTTTTATCTGTTAAGGCTCTGGCCTAGCCTCTCAGGGAACAGATATATCCCAGTCCTGTCAGCAACACTTCTTGACATCAGCAATAGCATCTGGGTTTGGTGGCTGCATATGAAATGGATCCCCAGGTGAGGCAGTCTCTGTCCTTTCCTTCAGTCTCTGCTCCACTCCTTTTCCCTGCTATGTATAGTGTTCTGCCTGCATGTAAACCTTTTTGCCATAAGAGGGCACCAGATCTCATTATAGATGGTCATGAGCCACTAATGTGGTTGCTGGGAATTGAACTTAGGGCCTCTGTAAGAGCAGTCAACGTGCTTAATTTTTGAGCTATCTCTCCAGCCCCTGTATAAAATTCTTTAAAAATAAGTTAAAAAATTAAACAATCAATATATACATGCTCTGTAACATGTTGAAAGAATTATAAAAATACCACCTTTCTATTTTTTTTTCATTTGACACTGAATAAAACTATTTTTAAGCTTTAAAAAGAGGTTACTAACAATTGGATCTGGGGCTGTCTCTGACTTGGACTTTGTTGCCTGTCTTTGGATCCATTTCTGCTAGCTGGACTGTTTTGTCTGGCCTCAGTGGGAGAGGATGTGTTTCATCCTGTTGCTACTTGATGTGCCCATAGTGGGTACATCAAGACCCAAGTGAGGGCCTTCCCTTCTCTGAGGAGAAGGAAAGGGAAGAATGGGAGTAGGAGGATGTGCAGGTAGCACTGAGAAGAGAGGAATAAGAGTGCTGAAATCAGTATATTAAGTGAAAAAAATAATGGGAAAAGCAGGAACTGTGACACCTAACCAACTCCACATAGTTCAAGAATCTCAACATAAGACCTGACACAGTGAACTAATGGAAAAGAAAGTGGAAGATCCAGTTGAATTCATTGACACAGAAAAAGGAGCCTTTGAACAACACCGAAGTCATGCAGGCACTAAGACCAACAGTTGAGAAGTCGGACCTCAGGGAACTAAAATGTTTCTGGATAGCAAATGGTATATTGTCATTCAAGCTAATAAGCAGCTTACATGTTGAGAAAAAAATATTTGCCAGCTATACATCTGTCAGAGGGTTAGTATATAAACTATACAAATAACTCAAAAAACTAAACATAAAGAAAAAGAACTAAATTTTAATAATGGAGATGAAACTAAATAGAATTTTTCTTTTCTTCCTCTCTCTCTCTCTCTCTCTC
>NC_034613.1:74449616-74451928 GCF_900095145.1 Mus pahari | reverse complement strand
CCCTCTCTCTCTCTCTCTCTCTCTCTCTCTCTCTCTCTCTCTCTCTCTCTCTCTCTCTCTCTTTCTTTTACTTATTCACTTCATATGCCACTCACTGCTTCCCTCTTGGTCACCCTCTCCCACAATCCTTCTCACCATACCACCTCCCCCTTCTCCCCTGAGTAAGTGGGGTTCCCTGGGTGTACCCCTACCCTGGCACATCTAGTCTCTGTAGTGCTAGGCTCATCCTCTCCCACTGAGGCCAGACAAGGCAGCCCAGTTAGACAAATATATCCCATGAACAGGCAACAGCTTTTGGGATAGTCACTTCTCCAGTTGTCCAGGACCCACATAAAGGTGAAGCTGCATATCTTCTACATATGTGTAGGAAGGCTTAGGTCGAGCCTGTATATGTTCTTTGGTTGGTGGTTCAGACTCTGAGAGCCCCAATGGTTCAGGTTAGTTGACTCTATTGGTCTTCCTGTGGAATTCCTATCCATTTCAGTGAGGAATTTTTCAAAAAATAAAATTGAATAGCTGAAACATTTACCCACTGGGGAAATTCAAATTCAAATTACTTTGAGGTTTCATTTCACCCCAGTCAAAATAGCTATGATCAGTTGTTGAACATGTATGCTGTTTACATATTGTGGTTATTGTGTAAAGAACAACAATAAAGATGTATGAATAAGCATTCCTGTAGTATTCATTTGGGTAAACCAAAACATGAGGTAGAACTACTTTTAGCTGTTGAGGAGCCTCCATACTGTTTTCCATAGTGGTTTTACCAGGTTACATTCCTACCAGCAGCAAAGGAATGTTCCAATTTCCTTACATCCACATCAGTATTGACCATTATTTAAACTGATGAATGGATAATAAAAATGTGGTACATTTGCACAATGGAATATTGTTTACCCATTAAGGAAATGAAATTATGAAAATTGAAGGCAAATGAATAGAGCTAGAAATAATCATTCTAAGTGATATAACCCAGACCCTGAAGGCAAATGTATCATCTTCTCTACTGTTTTTGAAAAAGAGAAATATATTCAAGATGGCCTAAATTAAATGTAGAACACATTCCAATGTAATCCACTGAATCCTGCTTCATTCTGAACTGGAGTTTAAAACAGATGAAACTCTAGTAGTTTCAAACATACAGAACATATTAAGTATACCTCAAAGAAAGGGAAGGGTAATCTGAAGTCAACCCACTGCTTTTGGGGTCTGGTATAAGATGCAATTCAAAATCGCAGTGAAAGTTTGGCCAACAAATAAGTTACTATACCAAAAACCAACTTTCAGTTTTCTGAAATTTTAATCATTCAAAATCACCGGGGGCAGGGGAGGTGGTAGCTAAATTCAGATATCCAGGAAGCAGTATAAAATTTACATTTATTTCTATCTTTCTGTACTTAGAGGATTATAAATTGTATCCTAGAAACAGACCTAAATATAGTGTAGTTTATCAAAATGGATAATTTGTGAATTACATAAATAGACACAGGGACTTATAAATTTTTACATATATACTATATTTTGTTTGATTTTCCATAGCAACATTAAACAATGTATCCAAGCAGTTATATCTAAACTAATATAATTCAGTTGCCTAGCCCAATAAGAATATGTGAATCATTTTAAAAAGACTTTAAAAAAATCACAGCTGACAATTAGAAAACTATCTCAGCAATGACATGTTATAGGCAAAGAAAATGAATTGAGTACTTGAAGCTTAGCACTTCTCAGCTTCTCTTGAAATGATTTTGCCAGAAAAATGGCATAACATTGAATTCGCTGATAAGAAAAGCAATGAATTTTCATAAAACAAGCATATTTAAATTTAAAATACATTTAAGATTTCAAGTAACAAAGAGAAAAATTTCCTCGAAGGTTTACAACTTAGTGAGAATATTAAAGAAAATGACAACTATTTACAAAATAAAGTAAACCATATCTCAATTTCTATGTTCATATTTACTTTTGTGATTGTATTTCTATAACAGTTAAAATGTGTTCCTTTCACAAAAATTCTAATTTTTATATGTGGAAAATGGTACCTTTGTGCCTCTTTCATCCTTCACCTACCTAGAACGGATTACGTACCTTGAGAGAAGGCTAAACTTTACCTATATACTTGCTTTAGGATATAGATACAGAGATAAAGTTTGGAGCTAAGATGAAAGGATGGACTATCCAGAGACTACCCCACCTGGGGATCCATCCCATCATACCACCAAACCCAGATACTATTGCACATGCCAGCAAGATTCTGCTGAAGGGACCCTGATATAGCGGCCTCTTGTGAGGCTATGCCAGTGCCTGGCAAA
>NC_034613.1:74447757-74448761 GCF_900095145.1 Mus pahari | reverse complement strand
GTGTGTGTGTGTTTGTGTGTGTGTATGTGTGTGTGGGGGTTGTTATTTGTTATTTGTTTTTTGTTTTTCTTTCGTTTTTTGTTTTGTTTTGTTTTGTTTTGTTTTGTTTTTTGCCATTGTCCAAATAATATTCCAGAGGATAAATTGAAGTTTGGGACTAATTTTGTTGGCACAAGAGACTTCAAAACAGTCTAATGCACTTGGTGCACATTTACAGAAGGGAAAAAAAGACCAAGTAAGGCAAAAAGAAATAAAAAATATACAGTTTGAGAAGAAAAAGAGTACCAGGCATTTTAATGTTTGAGCCACTTCTTGTGCTGAAAGAGATTAAGGAGAGGCCTGATGCAGAATGAACGGAGAGTGGTGCCCTCAGAGCAAGATCCCAGCCAGCTGATCCTGAAACTAATTCAAGGAAGGGTCCAAATTTCATCACAAGTTGGGAGCCAAACTTGACATCTTTGTGTACATGGTTCTGGCTTTAGGTCATAAAGGATACAAGAATAAAGGAGTTGTGGAATCTTCGTTTGGTTGAGTAAAGCTGCTGAGGCCAGACATGTGGCAGAGGAGTCTGTGTGAAGGCCCTGGGAGGCTATTACATGAAGCTGTGAAAGTTTAGGCTGATTACATTGGAGACCCTGGGATACTGGGAATGTTAGAGCATGGGATATCTGCCAGGGAAAGCTGCATTCAGAAACCAGAAATTAAAGCTGGAAGGGTAGGGCCATCTAACTTTTGACATGAGACATGGACAAACAGTTTTTGGTATTTGCCCTGCTGGGTTTTGTGCCACAGACTACCCCCTTTCTCTGGGGTCTCCTCTCTGCGTGTGAACTGGTCTCTTGGTTGCAGGTGAGCAAGGATTTGGTGAATGCCAATCAGAACAACATGACTGAGCGTGTAAAATCTGCATGTATTCTCATAAAGTGAACACCAGTGTTATATAGTACAGAGAACAAAGGGGTTTAAGATGTCACAACAGGCAAAGTACATTGAAGTTACTTGAC
>NC_034613.1:74433286-74447442 GCF_900095145.1 Mus pahari | reverse complement strand
GGTAAGGATTTCACACCCTAGTCACAATTTATGCTACTCCTTTGAGACTTGTGAGAGCCAGCACCAGGGGGTTCTGCTCTAGCAGACCTTCTCATGAATAATGCAATACCACAACCCCCTATTTCCTAGGTCTTGGTAAATACTTGCATATGAAAGTAACTTGGATGAAATGAAGATTCTAAAAGTATGCTTTGCTAAGATTGCCCTGAGATTTCTAACTCTTATCCAGTAAAATTCTGTAAGAAAGCATGCAGAACTCTCTAATATATTGCTGGGACAAATCTGGGGCATCCATAGCTATGAGAATGCAAGGTTCCAGGAGGCTGAGTTTCCTTGAAACTCTTTGCATCAGGACTGCATCCAGGTTTTCAGACCTGTTGTGGGTCAGTACTGGAGTGGGCGTGGCAGTTTTGATCCAGTATTTCTTCACTGTGCCCCAATTCTTCCATTTTAGAATGGTAATGTGTATTCTGTTCTATTGTATGTTGGAAGTATATCATCTCCTTTTTTTTATTATTATGCAGGATGTTACAATTGAGAGACTACCTTGAGACAAAAGAGACTTAGACTTTGAACTTTTGAATCATGTTGAGACTGTGAAAAATGATGAAGTCTTTTGAAGTTATCCTAAGCCCATTTTTTATTATGATATGGCTACAAGCCTACATTGTCCATGGAATAAAATGTGTGTGTGTGTGTGTGTGTGTGTGTGTGTGTGTGTGTGTGTGTGTGTAACAAAAATGGTCCATCCACATAGGCTCATACATTTGAATACTTGGTCTTCTGTTTGTGGAACTGTTTGGGAAGGATTATGAGGTATGGCTTTGTTAGAGGAGGTGTGTCACTGAAGGGAGGGGGACTCTGAGGTTTCAAAGTCCATGCCATTCCCAGTTTCGTTCACTCTACTTCTTGTGAGTAAATATGGAGTTCTCAGCTCATGTTCCAGAGCCATGCCTGCCTGCCTGCTACCATACTCCATGCCATGATGGTCATACTCTAAACCTGTACAACTGTGAGCCCCAAGTTAAATGTTTTCTTTTATAAATCCCTGGGTCATAGAGCTCTCATATGGCAAGAGAAAAGAAACTAAGGCATATTATCCATGTTTTTCTGACTCCATGTTCTTTCAAGTTCTCTTAAATTTCTTCTACCCTGTTATTCTCTTCATAGATGATAGAAATCACCAAGATTTCTTTGTTGAATCAAACCTCTAAGGGTGATCTTCTCCCTTTTACCTAAGACCACATGATAAGCATCCAGACACTAATAGTATGATAATATGAATAATTTCAGTATGTTTTAGAATAAAAACAATGTCAACCTAAGGAAAAAAACTTAGGTTGTTTTCTTATGAAACTGATAAAATAGAGGTAAAATACTTGTGCTATGAAACAGCCTCTAAAGAAATATTTCAAGGGACACTGTTGTGTAGCATGTACAGACCAGTTTAATTGTCACAGGATTTTACTGTAAGAAGTTATATTGCTAAAACTCTGATGTTGAAATCAAAAAAATACATGTATACTGTAAAGGTCCTAAAAGACATTAATATGTCATTTAATATATTCCAACATGTATATTTAGAATAAAATGTATTTTTAATTTATAATTACTTTTAAAGTTTAATAAAGTCTGTTCTTGAAAATGAGCATAGATGAGAGCATTATAGGGGCTGGTGAGATGGCTCAGTGGGTAAGAGCACCTGACTGCTCTTCTGAAGGTCTGGAGTTCAAATCCCAGCAACCAGATGGTGGCTCATAACCATCCGTAACAAGATCCGACACCCTCTTCTGGAGTGTCTGAAGACAGCTACAGTGTAGACAGTAAAGCTTGGCAGATCTGAAGATTATAACAGCAGGTGGTCCAGTGGCAACTGAGAGCTGGGAGGTCCCAACAGTACATAAATGGTTAGGTGCTTTGTTACAGCAATATGAATTCTAACTAATACAAATTATTATATTAAATTCAAGACTGTTTATCATTTATGGTCAAGATAATTCAAAAAAGATAATGAGTCCTTCCGTTTGTGTCAAGTCATCTTCTGATGTGTATGTGGAGGGTAGAACTTATCAGGACCTTTGGTGCTAGAGTTCCAGTTGGGTGCTACCAGATAAAATTACTGAGAATCAAACTTGGTTTCCCTGGAAGAGCAGCAAGTGGTCTCAACTGTTGAGTCATTTTTCCAACTCCTAAAATACTGTTTTTAGTAGTGCAAAAAGAATCTTTGAGTAAAAAAAGACATTTTGCTCAAATATAGACATGTTATGGAAAAAAGAACAGAAAACAAACAAACAAGAACAAGAAACAATTAGAGAGACTTGGTTCCTATTTCCATTGTTACTTCATTTTTGGAAGAGGATTTCAATATTTGATTCATCTGTGCAAGTTTTAAAAACTTAAACTCTACCCCAGAGAAAGTAAAATCAGATCTCCAAGGATAGAACACACACACACATGCTTAGTTCAATAAACTCCCTAGGAGATTCTAATATCCAGTCACAGTTGAGAACTTCCAGCCCAAGAGATTAGAAAGAAAGAAGCCCTGGATTGAGATAACAAAGGATTTGAGAAGGGGAGTTCTAATACCCTCACTTAACTAGTTGATCCTGGTAAGATTAGTAAAACAACAACATACAAACTAAGAAAACAAGCCTCAATTCTTTACCAATGAATGTGAAAGTGCTATATTGAGAGTTTTCAAAAATTAACATTTACTATATATAGTGTTTTGAACTGACCAAAGCTAGCTACTAAATCTGATAGGATATTTCTTATTCTAATCTGAATCTAAACCAATACATCTTGGAGCATGAATAAAGCTATTTTAGCTAGACCACATATTAAATACTCTAAGTTTTGAGAAATGGAAATGTGAAAAGTCAGGTGTAAAGATTATATGTGGGTGGATGATGTCTAAAGCTCCTCTTATCTCTTGATGTCAGTAAATACACTATTTTTCTCTTATAAAATTCATGGACTACTTATTACATGCTTGGTACATTCTGTGTGTAAAGGTCCTTCTCACTTATTCTAATTCTGAAAATGTGCTAGTTCCTTGGTGTATAAGAAGAAAAGCAACAGTTGGCCATAAAATGTGATGGATCTTTTAGTGGCTATATTCAGCTGTAAGCAATAAATGCTGAGCTCAGCAGAAAGTACTATCGGCAAAAATGCAAGTGATTTACTAGCTATCTAAAGCACTAGAGATTTGTAATGCATGAGACCCTCAGGCCCATCACTTCCCTTCAGTAATGGGAAACAATTTTTTTGGTGAAAAATGATACATTTAATTTCACGTTGTGTTGTAAAGCAAAAAGCTAGCTGAAACACAAGTGTGTGTGTGTGTGTGTGTGTGTGTGTGTGTGTGTGTGTGTGTGTGTGTGTGTGTATTTTTGTACAGGGTCTTTAGCTCTTATTGGAAACACAAGTGATCTCTTAAAATGCAGGAACAGTAGGTTACGTTAGAAAAATATCTATTAGTAGACATTCATTATTGATTGTGTTCATCCATGGTTCATGGGATCAAATGTGAAACTAACACTGTGACAGAACTATTATATTCTGGTAGACTCTCCTGAGAAATGATTCTAATAAATTAGCACTCTTTAAGGCAGATATGCATCCAGGTGATTGTCATGGTTTCATATGGATACTGAAAACAGTCTTGGCTTCCAAAGAAAAAGAAAAAAAGACCTAAGGAAAAAAATGGTAAGAGGGTATAATATTACCCCCCAAATTGATCTAGAATGTAGTCATAAAAGACCATCCACTCAAATATCACCTGTGTAAATGATTAATAGTTTGAACACCAAAAACTTTCAGTGTCTCATTATATAATCCTGAAAAACACTGACCCTTTTGGCAGTTTCAATGTGAAAGATAAATACAACCTCTTTAGGAGCTCTTTGAAAATAGAGTCTGTATTTCAGAATAAATGTCGAACAATAATAACGATGATGGAATAGCTGATACAATGCAAATTTTAAATGAAGGAGAGTAACTTTCTAATTACTGGCTACAGTTTATTCTTTGTAAGTGTAATTAGAAAGAGACCATGTTCCTTTAATTAGAAAGTTAATTAGATTGTGACCTCTTTTCCTGCCTTATTGTCTTTGACTGCAGGCTGGGAGTAAATTACAAATCCCAAGACCTATGTGTCTATAGCCCCTCCAAAGCCAGATTTGTTAAAAAACAAATAGAACCATAAGCAATAGTACTAGGACTTAAAATTGAGTTGGGGACTTCCTAGAATAGCAAATAGTTTTATTAGGAAAAGTGTTTATGCAGATGAATGAAGGAGATACTTTTTGGTATCAAACCTAGGCAGGGAGCTCACTAAATTATATTCTTCATAATGTTGATTCTGTTTCCCAGTAGCTCTCATATTCTCATAGGTATGAAATATTTGTTAGAACAAATATTTCTCTGCCTCATATATAAAATTCTTATTTCTGTGAGTTTGGGAGTTACTGAAAAAACTTAGGCAAGTTTTGTAGTTGTTGTTGTTGTTGTGTGATAGCTCAGATTGTTGATGAACTTTGGGACTCTTCAAGTGAAGAAATACATTTGACTTTCCCAATTGCTGGAATGTCTATAATTTACTTTAAACTATTTCGTTATTAACAACATATGAAAGGCTATGTATGTTGCTTAGTTTATGCTATATTGCAGAGATGAAGTTGTTGTTTAATAATTCTAGACGTATACCCTCATAATCATCTTCATGTAATGTTAGAGCTGTAGCAGAGGTTTTACTATTTCACGGTGATTTTTAAATGAGTTGTTAGCAGGGTTAGGGATTTTAAAATATTTTTTAGCATAAAGCAGAAAAATGTTAAGAATGAGTTTCTACAGTTGTAATTATTCATGTCCCCACACAAAATGCTTTAGAGATACTCTCTACTTCTGTAGTAGAAGTGTATACAAATCAAGCAAGGCATCACACTTTCATGTACGAAATGGTACTATTAACTTTATTATTCATTCTAGAAGTGTTTTAATAGATTTACTCCTATTAGCCTAATTAGTTAAATCATTTCTTTAATATCATATTTGCCTCAGGTAAGAATTCCACAAAAAATGTTATTGGATATCTTTTTATAGTTTTGTACTTTAATAGTCTGGATGTTTTGTGTGGGCTTGTTAATAAACTTCTAGAGAAATTTTCCTACATTATAATCTAGAAGCAAAGTTCCTCAAGGTAGGGACTATCCATCTACCACCTCTAACTACTAGCATTTTTCTAAAGGAAAAAAATATAGTATTTGTGCAGAAAGATTGTTCCATGCTCCAATTCACGGTGAGCTTATGTTTGTTTGTGAAGTAGTTTATGCAAATAGAGCCCTTCAAAAACACTTGAAGAAACGTTTTGATATAAGATTGTAGATGTCAGAGGGAAGCAAAGAGCATTAGTTAATGAATCTGTAGCATCTCAATTGTGCTGTGTGAAATGGCATGGGGAGCAAAACAGATACACAGAATCACATAGAAGCCAAAAAGTGAAGAAACAGTGATCCTATGTTTACATTCTCAGTAAGTTTCCAAGGGAAATAATAACTAAAGAGAAATAATCATTTGCCTTACTTGATGATATGAATTATATTTTGTCCAGAGAAATAAATGCTCTAGAGCTGGCACAAAACACTGACTACAGCACATTTGTATACTAGGAAATTTGAAGAAATCCTGTTGCTTTGTTCTTATTTAGTGTAATTTAACGTAGATGTTGCTAATTGCATGCTGTTAATACTGAGTGAAATAAAGAACTCTAATTCTCACAGTGTTGGTGGCAAATAATGTTCAATAAATGCCTGTATTTGTACTGGCAGTGTTTATGTTCCTATGCTGCTCTAGTTGCAATTTCACTTACTAAATGTGCTAAAATAAAATACGGAAAAATAATTTGATGGCATAATCATAAGAGAGTACTCTGCATTGGATAGTTTGGGGATCAGTTGTTAATTGGCTCTAGCCTTTACTGGCTCAGTTAGGGTACAAAATTGGCTAGTTAGCTTGCAAGTTAGCTTGCAAAATTTGCTAAATTTTAGAATATCAACTTGATTCTCCAAAAAATGCTAATAAAACAATCTTATAAATGGCTCATGTAAAAATCATTTGATATAGCTCTGCATATGTTGTCTGTCATGCCAAGGTGGTGGCTATTAGTGAATAAACTCATTACCTGTATTTATGGCTCTCTTATCTATAAAACAGACAAACAAAAATCATGTAATACATGGGCAGGGAAGATGGCTCAGTGAGTGAGATCACTTTCTGTGCAAGTGTGGGAACCAGAGTTAAAAATCTGCAGCACCCATATGAAATTAGACAAGTCTATGAATTATTATAACCCATGTATTGTGAAATATAAAAAAACAGATTCCAGAAAATTAGTTACTAGACAGTCCAGGCAAAATAATAAGTTTATACTTTAAAAAAGACCCTGTCTCAATGAAATAATGTAGAGAGCAATACAGGAAGACACCCAGTGTCCCCTGATCTCTACATGCCCACCTATATGAATGCACCACCCACATTTATTCTACATATAACACAGATGAAAATTAATTAATTAATTAATTAATTTGCAACATAATACAAGGGATGATAAGGTACCATCATGAAAACATAAATTAGGATAAAAAAGTGAGAGCAATAAAAATTCTTTATTAGTGAAGTTCATCAAAACATAGTCCTATCTCTTTTTTTATCATTTTAAGTTCAATGAGATAATATCTATGCCTTTACAGCTTAACAAGTGAACAATTGAGAAAATTTACACTCTCCAGTGTGGTGATATAGCCCTAGGTAATACATATGTAATATATATTGTAAAATATTTGACACAATATAGATGTCCAGTAAATGATATATTCTATTCTATTGTAATTATCAACACTGTTGGGCTGATATCTTTTCACAAGCACCTGACTCATGTGCATATTTGGGAAACAAACTCAATAAAAGAATATTTAGCTAATAAAAGTGAATCAAACAGGAGCTACCAGTTATAAAGTGGGTAAGACTTCTGTATATTGCTGCAACAGAAATCTGAGCTCTTACTATTTCTTTCATGAGATAATTATTATGATTATTGCAGTAGCTTATGCTCCCTAGATTATTGATAGAGAAATTTTGTGTGATAATAGCTAGTAAAAATAATATCAGCTGCCAGCATTAACTAGTGACTATTTATGTATCACACTGTACTAATTGCTTTAAATTCACTTCTGCTTTTCATTCTCGCACTAATTCTCTAATGAAGACATTAAGACATTGGTTAAAGTGATGTATCCAGGACCACTCAGACACTTATTATTATCAGACCTAGGATTGGACCTTAGAACAGTGTGTAAACAATAATTATGTCATTATTCATTAAATTTGCAATAAAATATTTGTAAAAGGGAAAATTGTATCATGACAACTTCTATCTACTTCATTTAACATTATGGAATTAATAACTAAGCTATTGTCCCAGACTCTGAAGTCCTAATGTGCATTTAGCTATCACATTTCATGCTATGATCAGAAACTTAATCATACAATTCTAATTCATCACAAAAGTATGTTTTAAAAAAATGGAGATCTGGGGGCTGGAAAGATGTCTCAGCAGTTAAGAGCACTGGCTGCTCTTCCAGAGATCCTGAGTTCAATTCCCAGCAACCACATGGTGGCTCACAACCATCTGTAATGGGATTCAATGCCCTCTTCTGGTGTGTCTGAAGAGAGCAACAGTGTACTCACATACATAGAATAAATAAATTAATCTTGGAAAATAAACGTGGAGATTTTATAATTTGGCTGTGTTTGAAAAACTGAATGTCCAGCTACTATAGCTTATTTAAATTTTGAACTTTATACACTATAAGGTCCTCTGTTGGTATAAGTAATACAAATTATTTGCCATAAAAACAAAAACCAGATAATTAGGTTGTAAATGTATTATAAAGTAAAGGTCCTTTTTTTCTTCTTTAGAGATGTTCATCAAAGTATTGTCCTATCAATTTAATACTCTGCCTCTGCATCTGAAATATGATACTACATGATAGATGCCATTTTAATTAATTTGTCCTTGAGAAAATTGTATCATAAAAAGACAGTACAAATTTTAAGGATTTTTGTCATAATTTTATCTGACAAGATTTCTCAAGACACTTTGAGTTTTTTGAAAAAGTAGAATTGGTCATGTTCAGTTTTATTTCTATAGATATATTTATTTATTTGTGCTTCTTATCTTTTGCTATATTCAGGGGATACACTTGTAGATGACTTATAATTGATTCTTATGAAGGACTGGAAGAGACTTATACTAGTGAATCTCAACCATAATTCTCTCTAGCCAGATCCCTGCTCTAATGCTGAATGCAATGTGTAGCATGAAACTGACACCTATTTAGTATTAGTTATTTGGAACACTCACAGAATTAATAAAACATATCAAGCAACTAGCAAGTAGGAAACCGAAAGCTGACTTTGTCCTTCCTCTTGTTTGCTTAGAGTTTAATTCAAGAATAAAGAATTAGTTGGATACAAATACTAGATAGAAATATAATAGTGAATATATCATAATTTATATTTTCTACAAACATTTATCTTATTACATTTTTACTTGGTGTATATATGCATTCAAGCACATGCACATCACAACATGTATGAAGAGGTCAGATGACAACTTACTCTACTGGTTTGAAACTAACACTATGCAAGAGCAGCAAAATAATAGTTACCAGAAGCTCTGTAAATTGGGGTTAGGTAGGTAGTGTTAAAACAAGATTTGTAAGCCCAATGGCTCAGCAAAATTAAAATTGTGATTTTTGGATTCTGACTTAAAATACAGCTGTTTTAAAGAGAAATTAGTGCAGTGAATGAGCTGCTTTCCAAAAGCCCCTCTATTATAAATTTTCATTGACTATAAGAAAGATATAACACTGTCATTCAATGTATAAATAGGGTTCTCTGCAAATTACTGTGAATCTTTTGAGGGTTAATCATTTAGATGAACTGGTAGTGCGTGCTTTTAATCCCGGAACTTGGAAGGCAGAGGCAGGTGGATCTATTAGTTTAAGGCCAGCTGGCCTACAGAGTGAGCTACAGGATACTCAGAGCTGCACAGAGAAACCCTGTCTCAATAAAACAGAAAGGAAAGTTAGAAAATGTTGTGATGTGAAAGAGGTTGAATAAGCACACTAATAAACTGACCTCAAAGGGGATTCATGAGATTCTTTGAGTAAAGCAAAGATAGCAAGTAGGAATCAGAACATCAAGAGAAGGGTGACAGTATATTAGCATTGTTTTTTTAGGCAGATTCTTTATAGCAATATGAGGAAAACTATTTTGAGATTGACTGGTTAATTAAATAAGGAGTAACTAACAAGAGGACAGAAACTTAGAGGGTCTACATTAACAAAAGAGCTAGTCATGATCAGTATTTGAAGATTACTAGTGGAAGATATTAGACATGACTAATGGATATGGCTACCATTGTCAAGACCACAACACAGTTGAATGAGTGAGAAGGTATGACACAAAGAATAGTAAGATGGTTTTTATTCACTTAACATCCAGATCACTAAACTCATCCTGGTCCACCTCCAACAGTCTCTCCCTGTAACCCCTTCTCCTCCTCTGAGAGGCTGGAGGACCTCTGGGTATCCATATGCTACGTTCCTATCTGCAAGCATAATAGAGTATAATTAATATCAGGGATTGATGCTTTACCAAGGGATGTGTCTTAAGTTGGGTTGATTATTGCTTGACCAGTTTACCTGTCTGATAAACTAATGGGCTATTTATTCTGATAAACAATAAAATTATTCAGTTGAAATAAAATTATGTTGTATGTGTGTTTCCTCAATGTCATCAGAACAGAACATTCCTCAAGAAGACTATCATGTTAGATAGCTACCGTAATTTAAATAATGAGGCCATTGCAACAAGTTCTGGGCTATTGTCAGCACCTAGTATGTCTCCCCTATAAGTTATCTTTTCCTTTTCTAGCTAGTTGTCATATTGAACTAGCAGTTTCTCTTTTATCTCAAGTTACTTTCTTAATGTTGGCTCCAATGTTCCTACACAGAAATTCATGACAAATGTTCATCTTGGCTGGCCATTATTGTCAAATTAGAATTGTATGTCTACCCCATACTGACAACATTACGCTATTTCAAATTTAGCATGAAAGATGAAAATGCCAATAAAAATAATTAAAAAATGAAGAATAAAAATAAGAAATATGAGCAGCCTCAATCGATTCTGCTGCCTTGATTTCCTCTTCCCCACCCCCATTAAGACAGATAACAACGGAGACCTTTATTCAAAAGCCCCATTATCACAAATGCTTCTATTTATGATATAGTAGCACTAAAATAAATGTAAGCAACAGCAAACTGTGGGACCAGGAAAGCCAACGAAGCATAAATCATTTGAATAAACCTTAGCAACTATTCCATGATATTGGCTGACACAATTAATTCGCTCAAGAAACTCTTCAGATGAGCTTTCTCTTGTTCATGTAGTTTGTAAATAACAAGTGTGTGAGACAACTACCTCTCATTAAAATGAAATGCTTTAGATAATTAACCTATAAAAGAAAGGGTTTACTTAGCTCCAAATAGCAATAGTGAGGATAACATGGCAGAGTAAATGGCTGATCTCAGGGCCAAGAAACAAAAGAAGAAAGGGAAGCACAAAGCATTCCACATGTCTCTTCAAGGACAATCCCAATGACTTCAAGACCTCCTGTGAATCCATGTCCTAATAGTCCCATCACTTCTCACAACTTGTAAATATAGATGTTAACATTTATTTCCTCAGAGAAAATGATGGGATGAAGCTACATAAGCTGTGTGAATATATGGCTTAGGCTGATCCCAGAGCTGTTCCTTCTCTGTTCTAACTATCCCTAGACCTAGGCCTGTAAGCTTTTAACCTCTATATGATCTACTCTTCCAAGAAGACTGATTCAGTCCAGCTTCTCTCGACTTCTCACTGAAATGCTCTGCTTGGCATGTATACATTAATGTCAGATCATATCTTTGGATGTGATCCCTTGCCAGAGCAACCATGTTGCTAGATTAAGTTTCCTGTTCAAGAACTGACACTAACTAAACTTTAACACATAGACTTTGGAGCCACTTATCCAAATTATAGCACCAGGTGGTTCCATCTCAGCATTGGTGAGGTTTTATTTTTTATTGCTGTGATTCAACAAGATTCTTCAGTATTATGCTCCAGTGTTATTATCCACCATCTGGGGCTCCAGGGTGCTATATCTGAATATTTATGTCCCATTCCAAATCATATGTCCAAATCTAATTTTGTGTGTAGTATTATTAAGAGGAAGGCTTATTGCAGGTGATCAAATCATAAGATAGGACCATCAAAACCAGGATTAATGCCTTATTAAAGAAGTCCAAAGAAGCTAGTCTGCTTCTCTCACCACTAAGATAACAACAGATTCCATTGTTCAAAAGCCTTTTCCATGATTAAACTTCCAATGCATAGTCTTTAGAATTAAAGGAAATAAAATTATTTTGTTTACAATCACCTGATTTGTAGTATTTCCTTAACAACCCAAATAGACTAAAGTAGCTGATAATTTATCTAAGACCTGTGCTGTTTTCCAGTTAACTTAGCATTAGTCAACCTAGGACTTCTAGAAATGGGTCTGTTCATTGACTCACTTATGATAACTTCCCTTTTCCCAAGTCAATATACATATAGTTAGTATAGGTCTATACTGAGCTATCATTTATGAGTGCCTGACCACTGGCTATTTATAACAATCTTCCTGCATAGCCTAACCTAAGAAACTTATAAAATAGAACACACATTCTAGCTTCAAGACTATTTCTCTGAATCAATATTTCCTGAATTCTTACTAGTTTGCTTGTAATTGAATATATTGTCTAATATCTCCCTTGATTCAGATTCCTGGAATTATATTTACCTTTGAGTTTCTTTTTGACGAAGGAAAGATTACATCATTCATTTAATCATTGCATTAGCTCATACACACACATGAGTGTCACACGTATACACTCTGTCACACAAACATATGTACATATATATGCACATACTCACTGTCTTCATTAGTGTTACTATTGGTGTGCTAAAACATCATGACCAAAGCAACTTGGAGAGTAAGGGTTTATTTGGCTTACATTTGTACATCATTATCATCCATTATTGAAGGAAGTTGGGGCAGGAATTCAAACATGGAAGAAACCTGGAGGAAGGAGCTGATGCAAAGGCCATAGAGCAATGCTGTTTACTGGACTACTCCCCATGACTTGCCCAACCTACTTTCTTATAGAACCCAGGACCACCTTCCCAGAGGTCGCACCACCCACAATGGGCTGAGCTCTTCCATAGCAATCATTAATTTAAAAAAATACCCTACAATAATGGTTGTCAACCTTCCTATTGCTGCAAACCTTTAAAACAGTTCCTCATGTTGTAGTGACCCCAACTGTATTGCTACCTAATAATGTAATCTTGCTACTGTTAGAAATTGTAGTGTAAATATTTTTAGAGATAGAGGGTTGTCAAAGGGGTCACAACCCAGAGGTTTAGAACCACTGCCCTACAATTTTGGCTATGGCCAGATTTATGGCGACATATTCTCAAATGAGGCTCCCTTTCTTCTAGTAACTCCAGCTTGTATCAAGTTAACACAAAGCTAGGCAGCACGCTCACATTCATATACACAGACATACATATACTCACATACACTCACACTCACATACATACACATATACTCACATACACTCATATGCATACACACACACAATCATTCAAATTTCGACAATTAAATCCATGTAATTTACTACTGATACTATGTCTTAGTTCTTTCTGTCTTTATTTGCTTTCCATTTATAATAAAATCAATTCCAAAATACTCAGAAAAGTAGTGGACTTGAAAACATGAGCAGATTCACTTATAAAAATGCATAGTGAAAGAAACTGTACAAGTTTTAAGACAAATACAAAGACAACTTTGCACTGAGTGAGTATGTAAAATATGGCCTTATTTGTTCGTGGTATCCAGAACTAGCTAGTCCTTTTCACAAGGTTATCTGAGGACATCCTGTATCATTACAATCTGGGTGCTTCATATTGAAATACGTTCCATAACTTGCTACAGATTCAGTGAACCAAAGTTTATGAGAATGACACCAGAAAACCGAATCCATTTGAGCATTTTCATGGCCACTAAAATTGTACCTGACAGCCATTAAAAATATAGTTTATATAACTCTAGAATTCTATAGAGCCAATCACTATAGTTTATATAACTCTAGAATTCTGTAGAGCCAATCACCATGTGTCACCTTATAAACCCTATATTTATTTACATGTTTGGTCCAGAATCTATAAATTTCAGTTATTCAATTTGATTTAATCATTTATCCCTGGAGAAAAGTAAGGCTGAGCATTTAAGCAAATATGAGCTAATCTATGGATATGGATACTATCAGTATGACTTGACATGTCAGGAAGAAACAATAAAAAAGAAAGGGAAAAGGGGAATAGATTGTAGTTTAATAGAGTTCTTGTCTTGGATGCACAAGGCCTTGGGTTCAACAGGAAAAGAAAGAAAGAAAGAAAGAAAGAAAGAAAGAAAGAAAGAAAGAAAGAAAGAAAGAAAGAAAGAAAGAAAAGAAAGACAGAGAGAGAAGGAAAGACACACAGAGAGAGAGAGAGAAGTTTCATATGTATTAGTTTATCTTTGGTATTTTCTGTCACTACTATCTAAAAGGAACTCAAGCTTTAAGGTAGATCTCTTGACATAATCTAAGGTATCATAAGGTCATGTCACATACAAAAACAATTAATTCATTTCTCTAAAAGTGTTGTCTCCCATACAGTTCAGAAAATGGATACACATTGACTTTATTAAACAGCAGTAGTAGTCTGGCATTTGCCTATCTCAGGGTGTGGCTCCTGTTAAATATACCCACAAGTGCAATCATATAAATAAGACACTGCACCTAAGAAATATGCCTATAATAAGAAATCTCTAAGGGAGAAGAGACACAGCTTCTGGGAAAGATCCCATTTCTGGCTCCAGACATCCTGCACCTTTCCTGCCCGAGGAAGGGTATTCGCCCAGGAGGAGTCTCAAGGCCTGAGCTGGCAGGAGAGCCATCTTT
>NC_034613.1:74423972-74433275 GCF_900095145.1 Mus pahari | reverse complement strand
TATGAACTAACCAGTACCCCCTGAGCTCGTGTCTCTAGCTGCATATGTAGCAGAAGATGGCCTAATTGGCCATCTTTGGGAAGAGAGGCCCATTGGTCTTGTAAACTTTATATGACCCAGCACAGGGGATGGCCAGGGCCCAGAATTGGGAGTGGGTGGTTAGGGGAGCAGGGGCAGGAGGGGGGGGGTATATGGAACTTTTGGGATAGCATTTGAAATGTAAATAAAGAAAATAATAATAACAAAAAATGAAGAAAAAAAAAAAAGAAATCTCTAAGGAAGAGGGATGTTGTATCCTAAAATCCTTATTTTTACTTTCGGGAAGGAGAAAACAGTATGAGAGAGAAGAGTTAAGAGCCCACGAAAATGGCATTGAATGAGTGCAGATAGGATAAAAGGAGACTAATAAAAGAAATAGAGCGCAGAAAAGCTATGTTGTCTGGCAGTTCAGTTAGCTAGAACTGTTATCTGTGTTTTGACGACCAATTTCTGAGTCCAAATCTACCAATAACAACTACTAAATAGATCAGACTAAATATCCCATAGCACCCCTTTTTAACAGTGTAAAGTGCTAGAGAGAGTGACCCAGTAATAAAAAGCAAGGTCCCAGATCTGCTATCCAGTGTTTTGCAGGGGGAATGGGGGGTTGTCGTTGTTGTTGCTGCTGCTGGGTTTTTTGTTTGTTTGTTTTAGAATAATAGGAAGACTCAAGGAGTTTGGCACAGGAAGTAAATTGTTAACCAGAAAAAACAAAGCTTATATTAGTGTAAATAAGCTGGGAACAAAACCCTCATACTGGGTCACTATACTGTAAAAAAAAAAAGTTATTGTTCATTAGAAATCCCAGTCCACAGATTACCACTGTAAATCATTGCGCACCCAGCTCATTTGCAAAGTGCAAAGCAATCTGCTCTGCACACCTCAGATGCCTAGCCAAATCAACACAGAGGGAGACTTTTAATGATTTCAACAAGCAGGGAATGCTGAAAGGTTCCTAACACCTGCTCTCACCCTAGACTGTACTTGTGACTTTGTAATGGTAGAGGTTTTGATTTGCTTGTTGGTTGGGGTTACCACAGCGCAGAAGCAAAAGTGTTCCATCAAGAAAAAAAATTGTGCATGCATTCTACTCTTCAAATCCATTAGCTTAACTGGGAGTGTGTCTTAGTTGAAGGTTTTGCATATATCTACCTTTCATTTTTAATTTCCCTAAAATGAATGGAGATTGCCTCCTGTACTTATTTTTTAATATCTCACTTGAAGGCCCTTGCTCTGCCCCTAACATCACGAAATCACTTGGTAAGCAGCATCCCTGAGACAAAAGAATCTGACCATGTTTATATGCAGGAAAGATGACAAATTAGGAACGAATTAGCATCAATATGAACTGCTTATAAAAGGGTCAAACTGCAAACACAATTTATAAATACTCCAGCAGTGAGTCTTCTTAATCACTACATTTTCTAAAACATTCTACTGGAAAAAGTAATTAACAACTTCTCATGTTGACTCAAAAAGGGTATAATCACTGAAAAGATATTATATGCAGATAAATAGTATTTGCATGTTAACACATATTTTTTTTATCTCGAGGATCTGATTCATTAACTCATAAAATGAGGAAGTGATAAGCTAACTGGCAAGTTCTTACAGTGATAATGTCTAATGTGAACCTGCTAGTGCTAATTTTCAATTTATTTAGATGGCAATTCAAAGTGTCTTTCTATACCAGTCTCACACCATACCTATCACAGCAGAAGTCCAACGCTTGATCACTGAATTGTATCACAATGGCAGTTTCTAGGTACTAGACAGCTTTATCTATTTTGGTCACTCGTGTATCTATAGTGCCTAAAACAATGTTTGTCATGCTGTATGCTATTAGTAAGTGCTTTCAAAATAAACAAATAGATCTTATTTGTTTTGTTGACAGGCTTACTATTAATTAATAACATTGGTCACGTCAACTTACAGGCATGGACATCCTTTTTGGGATAGAACTAACCATAAGATATGTTACTGAACGTTAATACATCAACAGGATGTGTTGAGGGGGGTCTCAGGATATCCCTTTTCTTCCAATGGATTTATATCCTCATAAATTTCAACTGTCTAGAAGATTGGGACAAACATCTTTTGTCATATATATTGCAGCTTTCAAGATCAGCTGCCTTCCACGTACAACTCAGGGAATCTTTTTTTCCTTCTTTTTTTTTTTTCCCTGATCTTTGATTTAAAAAACAAATGAATGTATTTCAGTGAGGGAAGTGGTGTGCCACAGGATGTGTGGAAGTCAGAGGACAATTTGTGGGATTTCATTCTTTCTTCTATCATGTATGTAGTTCCTGGGAATCCAACTCAGGTAGTCAGGCCCAGAAGCTGATATTTTACCAGCTGAACTCTTTCCCACAGTGTCTATATACATTTAAGAGGATCATATTTATTCTTATAAATTCATTTCTCCAGTTGGCATGAAAGAGAATCTTGGGCATTGATGTTAACAACAAGAAAAAAACAAAAGAAAACAAAACGAATTAAACTTTCCAAATTCTCTGACACTGTCCCAGTTTTTCTTTTATGTGCATAGGTGCTGTGCCTGTATGCATGTCTGCTTAGCACATTCCTTCAGTCATAGGGTCTTCTTTTTATTTTATTGGTTATTTTATTTATTTATATTTCAAATGTTATCCCCCTTCCCAGTTAATCTTCCTATCAGCTCCTCAGTGACCCACCTAGGGGAATGCAAGAGGCAACACATTGACTCTTTTTGAAGTGTTACCTACATAGTTTCATTGACTCTCAACATGTTTGACTCTTGTCAATACTCTTGGTTACTCTCCAGAACTTGATAATATGACCCTACGACTATGAGGGAACTCCCCCACCCACCCACCCCTTCCTGCCTCAGTGCCCTTTCACTGATGGTAAAAAAATATGGATCTGTTTCCTTGTCCAATCTGTTAAACTATTACTGGGGAATAATTGAGATCATTGATACTAAAAGTTGTTATCGAAACATGTTTATTAATTTCAGTTATTTTATTGTTGTGGTATTTTCTTAGACCTTTTGTTTAACTGTTACAGGATTATGCACATCCTTGTGTTCTCTTGAATATGTTTAGTCTCTTCTTGAGTATGTTTAATCTTCTCTTCAGACCAAAGCAGTCTTTCTAGTATCCTCTGTATTGCTGGACTTATGATAAGTGGCTTAAATCTGTTTGTGTCATGGGTATTTTTTCTTTTTCCTTCAGTTAAAACTGATAGCTTTGCTAAATATAGTAGCTTGGGCAGGCACTAGTGATCTTTTGGAAATTGTAGAACATCAGTCCAGACCCTTCAGGTTTTGTAAGTTTCCATTTACATGTCAGGATGAAAACACTTACTTTTAATTCTAGTACTTAGGGACACAGTGTCAAACAGATCTCTGTGAGTTCAAGGCCAGATTGTTGTACATAGAGAGGTTTGGGCCAGCGAAGGTGATATAACAGGACTATATTTCAAAAACTAAAGCAAACAATACAAAAAAAGTTAAATGTTACTCTGCTACGTATGCTTTTAGACGTAATTTAATATTTCTTGAAGTTTTCAATATATATTTTCTTTGTTATAAATATTTAGTATTTTGGCTAGTATGTGACATGGTTAGTTTCTTTTCTGGTACTATTTTTTACTCCGTGTACCTCTTGCACCTTAAAAGGAATCTTTTCCCTTAGATTTTCTTTTAGTGTTTTCTGATTAGCCATTCAGATTTCTAATAAGGATATGCATGTTAGACGCCACCATGAGAAAATCTATCCATGCTTCTGTATTGTATAACTCTTCCTATTTATTAGCTAGATAATATGAAAATTTTCTTCTCTTTTCTGGATGAAAATTCTCTTCTTTTTGGATGAAAGTCATCTTTTTTGTGTTTAGAAACTTCTATAAAGTCATATCTAAGAAGTGGGATTAAGAGGTATCCATTACAAAAGAAGTTTTTGTTTGTTTGTTTTTGTTTGTTTGGTCTTAGCATTCTATCAGTATAGTTTAATGTTTAAAATAGCACTCTATATCTCTTGAACAGTTAAATATACATTTAGAGTAGACCACAACAACTCCAGTTCTGTCAATTTAACAAAATTAATGAACATTTATGTTCACACAAAAATATGCACATCTATGTTTCTAGCAACATAACTAGTTCTTACAAAAATTTTAAAACTTCCTAAAAAGCCTTCATTGTATGAATGAAGAAATAAATGGTATTTGGTAAAGCAATATAATATGATATTTTTAAAAAGAATAATTTATTGACATATACAACAAAATGATCAGATCCAAAGACATTTTGTTGAGTGAATGATTAAACTAAATAGAGACATATTCTGCAACTTCACTTAAGATATATATTCTGAAAAATGTAAAACTAGTAGTAGAAACTGGGACTGGAGAGAAGGCTCCACAGTTAAGAGCACATACTCTATTGGAGAGGACCTGGGATCAGGTAACAACACCGACATGGTATTTTGTAACTTTACATAACTCTAGTTCCAGGGTACCCGAAACTTTCCTTCAATCTACACAGGAACAGGAATGCACATGGTTCATGTACATATATAAAGGCAAAACATTCATATCTATAAAATGAAGAAAAATCTTAATTTAAAAACTACAGCAGTAAAGAACTGAGTAATACTTTTCCATAATTATATATAGAGGGAAATGATGCATCAAAAGAAAGATTTGTGGTATAATATATCTTAAAAGACAATGATGTTTTTACATGAATTTATGTATGAGGCACCATACAAAGAGTCATAAAGTAAAACAAGTATTGATATTTTGCATGAAATTTAAAAACTTAAAAACATTCAGGTAGTAAAATTGCTATATTTTGTTCACTATACATTTACAACATAAAGAGGTGTCTGAAAGTGTGTTAATCAAAAGGTTATGGTCTATAGAAAGACTTCAGAATAAGAATTTATTCCATCTGCTATTTGAGAAAGAAGCCATTTCCCCTTTTAAAATATTACACATTTTATTTTTATTTTGAATTGTTAAAAGTGGGTTTTGTTTTAAACTCATTTTCTTATAGCATTTGTTTAATATAAGGATCCAAATTATTAGTGGTTATTTTTATACAGTATGTTTCTGGCAACATTGACTCCATTTGCTTATGGTGAGTGTTATATTACTTCTGCCAAGTTGGGAAGCTGGGAAGCTGAGATGACAATTTTCTAAGTGTTAAAAATATATAAAATTAATAGTTTCATGCCTAAGAGCCTCTTTGCACATGAGATTAGTACACCATTTTCATTTTCATTTTGTAGTATAATTTGCCTCTTCAGAAAGCTCACTTTATTCCATTCAATTGCAAAGCTGGGATGGTTGATATGCCTATAATAAATTTAGAAAATTAAGTTATTATTCCAATGAAGTTTTCAAAATTCCATTCACTCACAAGTACTTTTGTCATAATATTCATAATAGAGAGAATGGAAAGACAGATACTATCAATATTTCTCTCCTATATCTGAATTCATTTTCTTATGCTTTAAAAGTTAAAGTATGACACCATATCATGAATGAACATATATGTGCATGTAACAGAAAATGAACACATGGATAGCATTGTAGCTATATCTTTATGCTCTCTACTTTACTTGCATAATTTCCCTTTCTTATGCAAAAATTTCAACAAAAGAAAATTAGTCAATAGGCCCCAGGGAGTTTAGAGGTCAGGTATGGTGGGGGTTGGGAGCATCCACATGGAGATGGGCTGGGGTGGGGAGGAGGTGTGGGATATGGAGCAGACAGAGGATGTTTGGGGGAAATGGAATATGGAGTGTAAAAATAAATTAAAAATAAAATTATATATATATTTTTTCCTAAGAATCAAATGGCTAAGGTCATAAAATGCTAATTTGTGTGATAATCAGAAGGGAACCTGGAGTAAATGAATGAATTTATATGTAAATAAAACACTGAGCTCTGCTCTGCAAGAGAGAGGTACCAAGAGAGAACTGCTTGGAGAATGAAAACAGCTCTTTAAGAATTTTCTCTCTCTCTCTCTCTCTCTCTNAAATCCCAGCAACCACATGGTGGCTCACAACCATCTGTAATGGGATCTGATGCCCTCTTCTGGTGTGTCTGAAGACAGCTACAGTGTACTCACATACATAACAATAATTTGGGGGGGGGGGCAGGGTTTCTCTGTCCTGGCTATACTGGAACTCATTCTGTAGACCAGGCTGGCCTTGAATCCACCTGCCTCTGCCTCCCAAGTGCTGGGATTAAAGGCGTGTGCCCCCACGCCCAGCCAATAAATAATTCTTTTTGGTTTTTTTTTTTTTTTTGGTTTTTTTCTGAGACAGGGTTTCTCTGTGTAGCCCTGGCTATACTGGAACTCATTCTGTAGACCAAGCTGGCCTCAAACTCAGAAGTCCGCCTGCCTCTGTCTCCCAAGTGCTGGGATTAAAGGCGTGTGCCACCACGCCCGGCTATTTTTTTTTCTAACATGATTTATGATTTTTGTTGGAAAATTCAAGAATTGTTTTTAGCAGCTTTTCTGACTTTGGTCAGAAAATCCAAGAATTTTTTTCTAGCAGCTTTTCTAACTTTGGTCGGAAAATTCATGAGCTATCCAGAGAACTTTTAGAATCTTTTTTTCTGGCATGAGATAGTTGTCTCTAGCAGATAGCTGTCTCAAGCAGAGAGCTGTCTCAAGCAGAAACCTATGTAGAACAGATTACAGAACCAAGAGCTATTTACAGAGCTGTCTGGAGATCCATTGAGAGCAGAACACAGCACTTGTACCCTCAATGACTTTGAGTCTTTTCTCATGCCACTTCTGAACATCCCTCACTTCCTCAAGACCCCCCCCCCCACCAAGCTGAGGCTGATCTTTGGCAGTGCAAGTCCTGTTGGGTATGGGTTACCTCATGCAGGATGATATTTTCTAGTTCTATCCATTTGCTTATGAAGTTCATGTTGTCCTTATTTTAAATGGCTGAGTAGTATCCCATTCTGTAAATGAACCACATTTTTTTTATCCATTCTTCAGTTGAGGGACATCTAGGTTGTTTAGAGTTTCTGGCTATTATGAATAACACTACTATGAATGTAGTTAAGCAAGTATCTTTTTGAGATGGTAGAACATCATTTGGGTATATGCACAAGAGTGGTATAGCTGGGTCTTGAGGTAGAATTATTTCCAATTTTCTGAGAAACCACCAAATTGATTTCCAGGGTGATTGTAAAAGTTTGCACTCACTCCAACAATTTAAGAGAGTTCCCTTGTTCCAAACCCAGCCAGCATGTATGTGTGCTCCTTTGAGATTTTGATCTTAGCCATTCTGATGGATGTAATGTGGAATTTCAGAGGTGTTTTGATTTGCATTTTCCTGAAGACTAAGGAAATTTAACATTTTTTTAGGTGCTTCTTGGACACTTGAGATTACTCTCTGTTGAAAACTCTGTTTAGCTCTATACTCCATTTTTAATTGAGTTATTTGGATTGTCAGTGTCTAACTTCTTGAGTTCTTTATATATTTTGGTTATTATCCCTCTTTCAGATGTAGGGTTAGTAAAGATCTTTTCCCAACATGTAGGCTGTCATTTTGTTCTAATGATAGTGTTCTTTGACTTACAGATGTTTTAAGATTCATGAGGTCCTATTTATTAATTCTTGAACTTAGTGCTTGAGCCATTTGTGTTTTGTTCTGGAAGTTGTCTCCTGTACTGGTTCTTATATTTTGAGCGGATAAACCAAGCAGCAGACCAGGCCAAGTTGTTCCATGTGGGAGAGGTTTATTATGCGGGAATGGGTGAGCAGCGAAGCGGGTAGAAGGGTAAAGAAGAGGACAGAGAGAGAAAGGGGGGAGAGAAGAAAGAGGAGAAAGAGAAGAGAAGAAAGCGAGGAGGGGGTAGCTTCCTATTTTATACAGAAAATGACGTCACACCAGTGAGGGCAGGAACTGAGCCAAGTGGATTGAGGGATAGAGGGTCATTGTCCTGGCAACGCAGGTCAAGGGTCACATGGTTGGGAGTATCCTGGTGCTAACATTCTCCCTTCTTGTTATTATAAAAGAAGGGGAGAAAAAGAGAGGGGAAAACAATGGTGAAGAGGGAATTAGGGCCATCCTGTCTCTAAAGCTACTTCCTGCTGTTTGGGGGGTGTCGTCAATTTTCAGGGTATATCTGGTCTTCACCATCGGAGTTTGTATGGCAATCATCTGAGTCAGGTTNTTCTATGGACAGTGATTTCTTTGTGGGCAGCGGCTGGTAATCCTGTAACAGGAGCTGGTTAACAGTTTGGTTAGAAATTTTTGTACTTGTTGCTGAAGGAATGTAGAGACAAGATTAATAAGACAAGGGGCGGTTGAGACATATTGTCTCTGGATGTGGATGGTACTTACTGGGAACTGGACTGAGTTTTGGGTTAAAGCTTACCAGCAACTCCTATTCCCACCTGGGATCCCATGGGTCTTGAATGTAGAGGAAAAGTGTCTTGCAGAATCAATAGAAGAAGTGATTAATCAGTGTCCCTAGCATGTGTATCTCACAAGACCAGTATGGGCAGCCCTCATACTCGTCCGGCCATTTTCTGCAATAATCTTTTGTCTGGTCAAAGAGAAAACAGGTATAAAGGTCATAATATGCAGATGGAGTCACTGATACAGGGACGATGGCAATCTAGATCAGTTCCTGGCACCCAGCTATGGAGCAGTTTCCTGATCCTATTTGGAAAGTCTGCTTGCTGTCAGCAGATGTTTTTCGAACTTCGAATCTCCAGATGTAAGGACTACCCTTGATGGAAATGAACAGCAGGGAAAAGATGAAAAGCCACAACTAATCCGGTGTCTCATCCAGCGAGGTCAGGTTTGGCTGTCAAAGTGAAGCCTCATTCTCTAGGATGGGGGACAAGATGGGTGGTCTTGATATCTTCCAGAGCTTAACAGAGCAAGGTCCTGTTAGGGTTGATGTGTATGAAGAGGAATTATCTTTAGGTGGGGGAATGAAGGGTTTTATGTGGGACAGGTGGACCCAATGAGAGAGTCCCTCAAGTTTAGCATCTGTAGGAGGATTACCTTAAAAGGACCCTGCCACTTTGGAGAGAAAGGTGAAGGTTGATGACCTGGAGGAGATAAAAGGACTTGATCTCCAATATTAACGGGTAATGGACAGGAAGCAGAATGTTGTCGAGGGAGGTGATGGTCAGCAAAGTTACACAAGAGAGAGCAAAGATGAGAGAGTAATGGGGTAAGCAAATGATCTGGAAGGGGAGAGGGCTTGGGCAAGAAGCCAGGAGTTAGAACTGGA
>NC_034613.1:74416757-74422845 GCF_900095145.1 Mus pahari | reverse complement strand
TAAAAAACTGGCTATTCCTAAGAATGACAAATTTTCTTTTGTCGACTGAACAGTTAGAGACTAAATCTGATTCTTTCTGTCTAATGTAATAGTCTTATGGGTTGGGGTTATTGTTAGTCCCAAATAGGTAACCTGAGGAGTTGACAGTTGGATTTTAGAGAGTGAGACCCTGTAGCCACAATTAGAGAAGAAATTTAGAGAAGCTTTGGTGTCAGTCTGACTGATTTTTAAAGAGGGGCTACAGAGAAGGACATCATCTACATAAAGTATGATCTTAGATTTAGGAAGAGACAGAGACAATAGGCCAGAAGCCAAAGCCTGCCTAAACAGGTGTGGGCTATCCCGGAATCCCTGAGGTAAGACAGTCTGGGTCAGTTGGGTAGAAAAGTGGGTATCAGGATCTGTCCNGGTAAAAGCAAATATGTTTTGTGACTGGACATCTAGAAGAATAGAGAAAAACAAATCCTTAAGGTCTAGAACTGAGAAGTAGGAAGTACTTGAGGGGGTAGTAAAAAGAAGTATGTAGAGGTTAGCCACAACTGGGTGACAAGGCACCACTGCAGAGTTAATATGTCTGAGATCCTGGAATAAACGATAGGCACCATTGGGTTTCTTTACTGCCAATATAGGAGTTTTAAAGGGAGAAGAGGTAGGGCAAAGGAGTTTCTTTCTCAACAGGTCAGGCTTGAGTCCCCTGAGGCTCTGGAAAGAGAGGGCATTGAGCCTGGGTAATATACCTGGTAGGATCCAACAATTGGATGACACAGGTGAATGGTGTTTAGCAACAGAGGGGTTCTGGATGTCCCAGACTTGGGGATCTACCTGTGAGGCTGGTAAAGGGAATGACATGGTAGTGTTAGTAGGTTGGCTGGCTAAAAGGAGAAACAGAGGAACCGCTGATGAGCTTGAGTTCAGGCAAATGTGGGGAGCAAAAGAGATAGAGGCTCCCAGCCTAGATAGGAGGTCTCTTCTTAATAAGGGGACAGGACATGTGGGCACTACCAAAAGGAATGGGTGACAGGTACACCCCTAAAAATGCAATTAAGTGGTGGGGTCTGTTATGGGAAATAAGGTTGTCCTCCTACCCTGACAATAGGAAAACAAGAGGGAGATGTGGGCCCCCAAAACTCTGTTAGGACCAAGTAAGTGGCTCCAGTGTCCAAGAGGAAAGAGATGGGCTGCCCACAGACCATGATGTCTACCCTAAGCTCTCTGTTCGTGATGGCAGTGGTCAGGTCAGAGGTGCCTGGGCCTCATCAGCTGGCCATAGCCAAGCCTAGGAGATCGGTTGGAGGGTTATCTGGGAGTGATGCCCCCTGTTTTGCATAACATGGGGGCAATCAACAGCCCAATGTCCCTCTTGATGCCACCTAGGGCATAGCCCACTCGGCTTTCGAGGATTAGGGCAGGCTTTGGCTCAATGACCTTGTTGACCGCACCTGTAACAGGTGACTGGTGGTCTCTGGGTAGAGGACCATGAGCTTGGGGTGGCAGCTGGGGCTGGTCAGACAGCCTTTGCCAGCATATTGCACTTCTGCTTGTGAACCCTCTCATCTCTCCCATGGTACACTTTGAAGGCCAGCACTAGGACTTCTGCCTGTGGAGTCAGGGGTCCCTTCTCCAATTTGTAAGTTTAGCTTTTATGTCGGGGTAGCTCTGGGAAAAGTGAGTCATTAAGTGATGTTTACCTTCTGGGTTTACAGGGTCCATATTGGTACACTGCAATAAAGCACCTTTAATGTGTTCTAAAAACTGAGATGGATTTTCCTGTTTATCTTGGATAACCTCTTGAAGTTTTTCAAAATTTACTGGCTTTAAAGCTGCTTTTCTCAGACCCCCCAAAAGACATATAACAAACCTGTCCCTGGCTAGAGTACCACCTGCAGAATTATAATTCCATTGAGGATCCAGGTCAGGCACTGTCTCTGCTCCGATTGGATGTGCTCTATCTGTTTGGTGAATCTCGTCTGCATGTGCTCTCACTTGTTCCCAAACTCGCTTGCGTTCCTCGAGAAGCAAATTATTAGTATCATGTGTATATCATGAAAAGTCAAGCTGTACAACTGAGTGATATACTGGAATTCTTTGATAAAGGCAGAGGGATTAGAAGTATAGGAGCCCAATCTCTTCTCTATCTGAGAGAGTTCATTCAGTGAGAAGGGGACATGCACTATGACCAGACCATCTACCCCCACAACCTCCCTTAAGGAAAAGAGAATCATTGGGTCAGGTTCTTCTAGGGGTGCAGAGCTTGGGGTTTTGGTCATGGCCTTAGAGCAAGTAATAGGTGGTGTGAAAGTAGGTGCCAAGGTAGAAAGTTTGGAGGAACCTGCAGTTGGTGCAGAATGAGGAGGAGAACTGGGGGTGACAGGCCCTGGGGTGTCTCATGGGGGGAAGCTGAGGTAGTAGTTTGGGTTCTAAATGGCACAGAAGCAGGCCTATGGCGGAAAGGAGGTAGTTCGTAAGCTGGGTCCGGTACTCTAGTAACATTCAGTGGGAGTTGTGCAGGGTTCATGGCTAACAGGAGTTGAATTGGAGAGCAGGAAGAACACATAGCAGGATTGGAACAAAGATAGATGAAAGATTTTTCATAGGTAATCTCTTCCCATTTACCAGCTTGTTGGCAGTATGTATTAAGATCTTAAAACAACTGGATCCAGACCTTATTGCAAAGGAACATCAATTTTGATGCCTTCAAAGGAGGCATGAACCTTAAGGACTCAAGGTTTTCTGAGGACATGTGGTTGCCCATGCTCTGGAAGTTCCTGGTATGTTCTACCGGTGTCCCAAGAACAACTCAGAAACCAAAAAGGAAATCAGCCAGGCTAGAGTGCCCAAGTCGTCACGAGGACCTCTAGTGGCTACCCGGACTTACTGTGGGAAGTACTCCACCCTGGCCAAGGATTTCAACCGACCCGCTGGGAGCTGGACCCAGTGGGGGCCTGAAAGAGTTTCCCAGACAGCAAGATCATGGGCGGTGTTTCTGCTATGTCGGCAGAGTCTAGCCCCCTAGTTCTTGGGCTGAGCTGGCCAGGCTCTGTTCTGTGAACTGGAGACTACTCCCCACCGCCGACTGGCCCTGCCAATAGTGTGCCAGTGTCTGCATGAGAATTTTTAGCAAACTGGTAAAATGGGAGCATGGAAGCCCGGCCTATAAGGCATGTGGGCTGTGCCCTGGGACAGCAGCAGTTCACATAGTGGAAATGGCGGCGGGTCACATGGTGGAAATGGTGTGTTTCTCAGGCAACCGGAGAATGGGGACAAAGGCTTAATGGTGGTTGATCCCCTTTGACTAGGATTTAAAAACCCAGCAGGTGGTGGGGTTGCCAAGAGTTCTGGCTCAGAGAGGGGAAGGGGAAGTTGCGAGCAGAGCCACTGGAGCCAAGCTACTAGAGCCAGCTACAAGGCTGTGGGAATCTTACCATGGATGCCTTGTTTGGTACTGCAGCTGTGTCTGTCTGCTGGGGTACCCCTCGGGCACACTGGGCGCTGGTGGCTGCTGGTTTTTCCACTCAATCCATTCTCGGGTTTCAGCACCAATTTTATATTTTGAGCGGATAAACCAAGCAGCAGTTCAGGCCAAGGTGTTCCACATGGGGGAGGTTTATTATGCGGGAATGGAGAAGCAGCGAAGCAGGTAGAAGGGTAGAGAAGAGGAGAGAGAGAGAAAGAGGGGGGAGAGAAGAAAGAGGAGAAAGAGAAGATAAGAGAGCGAGGAGGGGGTGGCTTCCTATTTTATACAGAAAATGATGTCACACTAGTGAGGGCGAGGGCGGGAACTGAGCCAAGTGGATTGTGGGATAGAAGGTTGTTGTCCTGGCAACGCGGGTCAAGGGTCACATGGTTAGGAGTATCCTGGTGCTAACACTGATGAGTCCAAAACTATTCTCTACGTTCTGTTCATATATCTAACCAGATATATTGAATTCTTTGATCCACTTGGACTTAAGTTTTATACTCAGTGATATATATCAGTCTATTTACATTCTTCTACATACAGTAAGACTGACACCATTTGTTGAAGATGCTCTCCCTTTTCCATTATATAGTTTTGGCTTCTTTATAGTATACTATAAACTCAGGGATAGTGATATTTCCAGAAGTTCATTTATTGTTTAAGATTCTTTTAGTTCTTCTAGGTTTTTTGTTTTTCCATATGAAGTTGAGAATTGTTCTTTCAAAGTCTGTAAAGAATTGTGTTGGGATTTTGATGGGGATTGTATTGAATCTATAGATTGCTTTTGGTAAGATGGCCATTTTCACTAGGTTAATCTTACCAATCCATGAACAAGGGAGATCTTTCCATCTTCTGATATCTTCTTCCATTTCATTCTTCAGGGACTCAAAGTTCTTGTCATACAAATATTTCAATTGCTTGGTTAGAGTTATACCAAAGTAGTTTATGTTATTTGTGGCTATTGTGAAGGGCACTATCTCCCTAACTTTTTTCTCAGCTCACATATCAATTGCATAAAGGAGGGCTGCTGATTTCTTTAATTTTGTATCTAGCCACTTTGCTGAAGGTGTTTATCAGCTGTAGGAGTTCTCTGGTAGAATTTCCAGGGTCACTTATATATACTATCATATCGTCTGTGAATAGCGATACTTTGACTTCTCTCTTTCCAATTTGTATCCCCTTGATCCCCTTTAGTTATCTTATTGCTCTAGCTAGAACTTCAAGTACTATGCTGAATAGATAGGGAGAAAGTGGACTGCCTTATCTTGTCCCTGATTTGAGTGGAATTGCTTTATTTTTCTCTCCATTTAGCTTGATGTTGGCTATTGGCTTGCTATACTCTTCCTTTCTTGTGTTTACGCTTGCACATTGTATTCTTCGTCTCTCCAAGACTTTTAACATGAAAGGGTGTTGCATTTAATTGAACATTTTCTTGGCATCTAATGAGATGATCATGTGGTTATTTTATTTTGTTTTGTTTTTATATGCTGGATTACATTGATGTATTTTCATACATTGAATCACCCTTGCATCTCTGGGATGAAACCTACTTGACTGTGGTAGATGATATCTTTAATGTATTCTTGGTTTCTGTTTGAGAGTATTTTATTGATATTTTTGCATTAATGTTCATAAGGAAAATTGGTCTGAAATTCTTCGTTGTATGGTTTATTTATCAGGGTGACTGTGAACTTATAGAATGAGTTTGGCAATTTTCCTTTGAGGAGTATTGGCATTACCTCTTTGAAAATCTGGTAGATTTCTGTACTAAAACTCTCTAGCCTAGGGTTGCTCATTTGTTTGTTTGGGTTTTTGCTTGGGTTTGTTTGTTTGTTTGCTTTTAGTTGCCTTTTAATGACTGCCTCTAATTCTTTGTGTCTTATAGACCAATTCAGATAATTTACCTGGTCTTTATTTAGCTTTAGAGAGTGATATATGTCTTTAAAATCATTATTTTTATTTTAGATTTTCCAATTTTGTAGAGGACACACTTTTGAAGTCAGACCTAATGATTCTTTGAATTTTCTCAGTATTACTTGTTACGTATCCTTTTTCATTTCTGATTTTGTTAATTTGGGTACTGTCTCTGTGTCTTTTAGGTAGTCTGGCTAAGGGTTTGTCTATCTTGTTGATTTTCTCAAAGAAGCAGCTCTTGGTTCCATTGATTTTTTGAATTGTTCTCTTTGTTTCCAATTGATTGATATCAGTCCTGTGTTTGATTATTTCCTGCCATCTACTCCACCTAGGTATGTTTGCTTCTTCCTTTTTGTTCTAGAGCCTTCAGGTATACTTATATTAGTATAAGAACTCTCCAATTTCTTTATGAGGGCACTTAGTGCTATGAACTTTCCTCTTAACACTACTTTCACAGTGGAAAATAATTTTTAAATTTGGTTGTGTCATGGAATACCTTGGTTTCTCCATCTATGGCTGTTGAAAATTTTGCTAGGTATAGTAGTCTGGGCTGACATCTAAGAGCTCTTAGAGACTACAAAATGTATGCTGCCTAGGCCTCTCTATCTTTTAGAGTCTCAGATGAGAAATTGGTTGCAACTCTCATAAGTCTGTCTTTATATGTTACCTGGCCTTTCTCCATTGCAGCTTTTAAAATTCTTTTTTTTTTTTTTTTTT
>NC_034613.1:74389115-74415907 GCF_900095145.1 Mus pahari | reverse complement strand
TTACAGCTGGATCTCATGGAGGCACTTCCCCAACTGAAGCTCCTTTCTCTGTGATAACTCCAGCTGTGTCAAGTTGACACAAAGCTATCCAGTACACTATTCTATATGCAAAGTATCAGAGGGCATCTAAACTGCAATAAAAGATAAACATTAAATATATTGACTAGCTTCCCCACTGGGCAACTTGAGACACAGCCTGGCAGGACAAAAGATCAAGCTTAAGACTGACTGGAGCTAGGGCAATCGTGCACAGCTCACTTCTGCAGGCTATGTCCTGGGCTAACCCAACTGGGAAGGGATTGGTAGGCAGGGTTCCAAGCTGGTTAGTTTTGGGGCTCCTAACATTACCAGAACTTTGCCACAGGGAAGCAGGATACTCTCGGAGTCCTGTAAGGATCTTCTGTACTGAGAAGTGAGCCCAGAGCTAGACAGTGGGGCTCAAGGAATGGTATGCAACTCATCTCTACAGGCTGGGAAGCTAGTCAATATATTTAATGTTTATCTTTTATGCCAGTTAAGATGTACTTTGTATATGGTATAGTAATATAACATGTTTTGGCTTTTTTGTTTCATTGAGGAATCTTCTAAAATATGTTTTTAATTACAATAGAGTTATAAATGACTATGTATCAGGGACTGTAGAAGAGTAATACATAATATGCATGTCAGAGTAAACCAGACTCATAAAATTATTCAAGTGGCTGGCGAGATGGTTCAGCGGTAACAAGTGCATAGAAGACTAGAGGTTAATTCCCGACACCTATGTCAATTGTCACACAACCATCTATAACTCTTAACTCCAGAGGAACAAAATCCTTCTCTGGCTTCAGCTGGAACTATACTTAGGTAATGCATGTTTCAGCAGATATGCACATATACAGTTAACAAACTAAATATAGCAATATATTTTTTTAAAAAAAGAAAAATTATGCATGTTGATACTGAGAGGTGAATAAACTATGTTCCTTTAAAGACAATGTGTGTGCATCTATATGTGTGTGTGTTTCATGCTTCCATTTAAGGTCAAAAGGGTAACACTAGCTAAAATAAAAACATTTTCCTTTCATAATAAAATCCATCAAGTTACTGATTTTATAGAAGAATTAAAGTCTTCTACCACTATTGTTTTCTCAAATACATTTTAATGGATTATTTTATGTTTGTTTATATTTTGTTAAAAAATATTTAAAAGAAAAATAAAATAAACAGAACAGCAAATGTTTTCGCTGTTGTTAAAATGAATTTTAAAAAGACATTAACTTAATCTTTCTTTTCTCCTTTGAGGCCTACATTTATTACAGATGGTGTTTTTTATACTGGAGTGTACTGTTGAAACTTTATGAACAACAATCATAAGGAGGAGAATTGTGGAGAGGTGGTTGTAAACATCAATGGGTGACACTAGGAAAAAAACAAACTAGTTAGACAAACTGTTCTGTATACTTTGACTACCATTTCCCTCTTACACGTTACAGAGCATGCATGTCTTGTAGAAAGCTGAATTTGCTCAACTTGTCATATTAAATTCCTTTTCCTTATAAGCCAGTGTGGTGGCACATGCCTTTAGTTTCAGAACTTGGGGACACTGGAAGCCAGCTAGGTCTACAGACCAAGTTACAAGACAGCATGGGCTATGCAGAGAAATGTGATCTCAAGAAAAGCAACAATAACAAAAATTCCCATTTCTTGTATCTCTACCATAATTAATAATGTGATTATATTTCTTGTTTGATGATGTTCATTATATTTGTTAGTTATGGGGAAACCCATTGACTACCAAAAGCCAGCATTGTATTCCTATCCTGGTCCTTGGCACCACTCTTACTATGGAGCTGTCAGCAGTTTCAGCCTAAATGGTAATTTCAGGGGTTTGCAATTCAATCATAAAAGTTATCTGCAGGCACAAACTTCATATCCACGTCCAGAACCAACAGGAAAATGTGATTATATTTCTTACAGGGAGAGAAAAGTACATGTGACCATTATAAGAAAAAAAACAAAATCCTTGTAGAGAACTTGCTGTGGATCCTTTCCTGTTGTATGACAATGACAATTTAAGATTCCTTTCCTGCTCTGCCCCCTCTGCTTTCCACTGCACCCACTGAGGAATCCTACCGACTTCCAGTGTTAGATGACTTTACAATGCATTCATTTCCTTAAGGCTACTCTTCTGTTTTAGCTTGAAACCAAGTTACATTTTGAATCCCATTTGTCAACGGGAAAAGGAAATGCCAGCCATTTACTATAGCCTTCCATGCATTCAAAATTAGAATCATTCTTCTGCCATAATGCAGCAACACAGGGTATGACCTGCATGGGGCTTCATGTTTTATGATTGAGCATTAAGATCTGGCTTGTGAATGTAAAGACATTTCTTTGATGTGAGGTTGAATTAAGGAAGCTTAATTAACATTTTCTAATTAAATACAGCATGGTGAATTCAATCACATTGTACTGTGCTTTGATGGGATCACTCTGCCTTTATTTAAATAAACAAGATGGCTTGCAGGGTTGAGAGCCTGAGACACAACCATGTCTTTGCTTTCTCAGTTGCTAGCTTTGTCCTTCAGAAATATTTTTAGCTATGCTTACAATTGCAAGAATTTTGTAGAAATGTGTTTTTTTCAAAAATACTCAAGGCAGCCAGGCATACATCTGCAATCTCAGAACCTATGATGCCGAGGTAAAGTGATTACTCCAAGTCTGAGGCCAACCTAGGCTCCATAGTTGAGACCTTGTCTCAGAAAACTAAGGAAACAAAATGAGTAGTTTTTTCCTATTTAATACTTAACTTATGCATACTGTATTAATTAGGAACAAATTTTAGTTGTATTCCTTCTTAGGTAATTTTATACATGAAATGTATAGTCTTTTTCATTGGTTATTTTATTTATTTACATTGCAAATGTTATCCTCTGTCCTAGTTAAATCCTCTACCCTCCTTCCCTGTCTGTCCCTCCAGCTTCTATGAGGGTGCTTCCCTATCCACCCACTCACTCCCACCTCAGCACCCTAGAATTCCCCTATGTTGGGTCATCCAGCCTCTACAGGACTAAGGGGCTCCCCTCCCATTGATGCCAGATAAGGTAATTCTCTGCTACATATGTGGCTGGAGCCATGGGTCACTCTATATGTACTTTTTGGTTGGTGATTTAGTCCCTGGGAGCTCTGGGGTTTCTAGATGGTTGATATTGTTGTTCTTCCTGTGGGACTGCTAACCCCTTCAGCTCCTTCAACTCCTTCAGCTCCTTCCCCTAACTTCTCCATTAGGGTTCCCATGCTTAGTCTGATGGTTGGCTACTAGCATCCGCATCTGTATTGGTCAGGCTATGGCACAGACTCTCAGGGGACAGCAATACCAGGCTCTTGTCAGCAAGTGCTTCTTGGCATCAGCAATAGCATCTGGGTTTGGTGTCTGCATATGTGAAGTATCCCTAGGTGTGGCAGTCTCTGGGTGGCCTTTTCTTCAGTTTTTGCTCCATTCTTTTTCCCTGTACTTCTTTTAGACAGGAACAATATTTTTGAGATGGGTGGGTGGACTGATCTCTCAACTGGGGGCCGTACCTATCCACTGGATACTGTTCTCTCGCCCCTTTGTTGAGTATTCTGGCTAGTGTCATCCATGTGTCATGTCATATATAATATGTCATATATGGGATGTGATTTCTGATGATTCCATGTCCAAATTATAGGAGTTATTGCTTTCTTTATCCCTCTCAATCTTCATATCCATCAAATAGGCAATTCTTATATATCTGACTTGAAAATTACTTAGTATCTCATTTCTTCTCACTTCCCTAGTTATTACCACTCTGCTATACAGCACTTCTCAAAATTTATCTGCTACAAAACTCACCATTTTATATTGTAAACTAGAATTGTCTACAAGAGCAGGCCTACGTAAGACCTTTCTATTCCCATCTCTGTCTGTATTCCTCTTTCTCATGCCATAATAGTCTCTACTTGAAGTTCATATACTATAACAGGTAATCCTTCTTCCCAGGATTTTGTATTCACTTCTCCTCTATCTGAAGTGCTCATTTATAGCATATTCTCCTGGACAGCTTAACACCTTACTTCGTTCTTTCTCAAACATTAAAATCATTTCACTGAGAGCTGTCCTGATTCCCCAATTAAAGTTGCAAAGCTACTCCCACTGCAACTCTAGCCAAATTCTATCTTCCTTTCCTTTCCCCATTTATCTGATTATCTTTGGAATACATTGTATAACTTTTGTCTATTATTACCTGTCTATTGCTCTAAGATGCAAATCCCATAAAGAATGAAATATTTGCTTTACTCTTTATATACCACAAATACCTAAGGCAATTTCTTCCATTTGAAAGTTGCTTAATGACTACCTAAACTATTAAAATTATATCTAGACATTGAATTTATGTTTGATTATTTACACACTATAATCTGTGGATCAAACCCAGGGCCTTGAAGATGTTCTGCCATTAAGCTAAACTCTAGTTTCTAAATTTAAAATATAACTGTAAAATATCCAGCCTTAATAATAGGAAACAAAATGGTAAGTAGCATTTTGTAATGCATTTTGTAAAAGCATTTTTTTCTTTTCTTTTTTTTTCCAAGACAGGGTTTCTCTGTGTAGCCTTGGCTGTCCTGGAACTCACTCTGTAGACCAGGCTGGCATCGAACTCAGAAATCTGCCTGCCTCTGCCTCCCAAGTGCTGGGATTAAAGGCGTGCGCCACCACGCCCGGCTGTAAAAGCATTTTAATTTTGAAAAAATGATTCTTACAAGTAATTTTTGTTTTAAATTATTAACATTTAAAAATACATATTTTACAAGATATAAGGATAAAAGATGACATTAAATTTTAACATGTTTTAAAGAAACAATGTGTATTTTGCCAGAGTTAAAGTAGATTTAGAATAAATATATAAAGGCATAAAGATCTCTCTTTATTGCATAAATATATAATGCCATCTGCTGGCTCCGTTTTTGTTTTATATATGACTGCAGGGCTCATCGCTGGGGGAGACTAATTTCTCCATCTCTCAGCAGTCATTAGTACTCTGTAGATTTTTGCCTATGGGAAGGATGCCTTAAGATTTTCCCTCTTCTGCATTATCATGTCATTGTTCAGGTCTTGTTTAGAAGGCCATTTAAGAAAAGGAGTCATCATTTTGAGAAGGAATGGGAGTCTAGGGATGGGTTGAATATAAGAGAGAAAGGGGGGAGTGATATAATTGTATTTTGATTAAAGTATATTTAAAAAATAAAATTAGCATATGAAAACTTAGCATAGAAAGCATCCTTATGATTTAGTGAATAAAATGTCCAGAAGTGATAAGCTTCCTCATAGATTTAACTAAGTTGCTCACATTTAAAGAAATGTGATACCCTGACAGTGAAAGAAATTTGAAGTATTTTTTTCTCCAAATCTTTGTATATTATTATTTCTACTTACCATAATTTATTAGCTGTGCTCACTTAGGAGCTAAGCAATAAGCAATCATTTATTCTCTTTCATCTCTGGTTTATAGAACCTCCTGCTCTGTGGATGGTTTCCCAAAAACAAGTGAGTATATTGGGAGGGGGCAGGAAATAGAAGTTCCCTTTAGATATTAAATCCCAATCAAGTTAGCAAAAGGTATTCTTAATATACATTTAAAATTTCATATAAGATCATTGGGAATTTTCAATAATGATTTTGGAGTCACTGAACATAGCTTAATACCAAGAAAAATTCTACATGCATAATAGGATCAAATATATTTAGATGACAACTTCTGACTCAAATAAAAATAGTAATCTTTCCATTATCATTATTCACAGACTGGAAGTTAAATAGGAATGAAAGTGAGAGCTAAATGTAATATGGACCATATTTCATAGGACTTAGAAATTATACTTAATTTTAAAATTATGCTTTCTAAATTAATTATGTTACAGAAACCTTTCATGAAAAATATAAGTCATAGAATGCAATGTTAGGACGTTCTCACTGAAATCAATCTATGCCTTTGTTTTGATGTTTTACAGCATTAATTTCACATTTTATATGCTCCCTAAGCAGAATTACAAAACATTCAAGTACTTGGAATTTCCTGTATGAACTGACCTCAATTAACAAATTAGAATTTTTATTCAGAAATGAATATTGCTATTTCATAAGCTATATTTTACTTGTATATTAAAATATTTCAGCATGAAATATTAAATTATTAGTTTTCAGCTTTTTAAAATAGCCTAATCAAGTCCCCAATATCCTACTGATAAAAACATATAATTTATCTGCGTTAAAACACCACACTCTCTCTTCAAATGATAAAATGAGAAATTGAAATTTTTCATCTACAGCATCATGTATGCTTTAATAAAATCACAGGATAAATCTAGTAACATGAGTCTCACAAATCATTTTCCATATTTCTCTTCACTTTAATTAATTTCTTTTATCACTGTCAGTAAATAAAAACTTTTTTTTTTTCAACAAAGCTGCATCTTCTGGTTCAAAGCAGAGTCATCTATCTTTATGGTGCCAGTTCTCAACCAAATTCTCTCTTTTCAATAATTAAGTTCCTGGTACTAGAGAGATGGTTCAATTGTTAAAAGCACTGACTGATCTTCCAAAGACCAGGGTTTGTATATTTTAGGTAAATATACAACAATACAATTCTTTGAGGTATGGCAATATTTGTTATTAATTAACTTTTCTCCCTTCTCTCCAGTTGGATCCCCCTCCCCATTTTCTGTTTCCCACTTCATATTATTAATACCAAAGATGGAGGTAGAAAGACCACAGACCTGACTTATCATGGCCAAACTAATTAAGCAGCAATTAATTAAAGCAAGACTTTTATCCATGTACACTGTCTGCTCCCTCTAAGGCAAGCTTTGAGAGGTCAGTATTGGACATGAAGAAGACAAGGTTTTTATAGCTCAGAGGTAGGGGCTTTCTAAATGGGGTATTTGGCAGGCAAAATAGGGATACAGGAGAAGAATATAAGAAAACAAATTATTTGTAATTATCCCCTGAAACAAAGACATAAGGTAGTCATAGCAACAGATATTCAAAAATATCTTTTGAAACAAAGGTAGAGTTGCAAGAACTTAGAATACCGAAGATACATTATGCAAAACAGAAGAAAATCAAGAAGGATGACCATTGTGTGGATACTTCATTCCTCCTTAGAATAAGGAACAAAATACTCGTGAAAGGATATAGGTACAGACAACATTTTGAAACAAAGCCATAGTTGCCATTTCCTGGAACAGCCAGTATAGAAGATACTTAATAATGAACAAATATAAGCCTAATTTTTCTTTATTATAAGATGACTTTTAAGTCTAAGGTGAAGGCAAACTGGTTCATCATTATCACATGCCTCCTATCATTCCTATTTCTAACCAGCTCCTCCATGGTCCCTTTATGCTTTCTTGGTTTTTATGGTTAATCCATGTTGCATACTAACACCTGAAGATTTGGAAATAGGGACCATAGATGACCACAGATGATTATGTGATTATGTGTGTGTGTGTGTGTGTGTGTGTGTGTGTGTGTGTGTGTGTGTGTAGAGTAAGATGTCAAGCTTTTTAGGGACATGCCAAAGGATGGCACAGCTATGTCATATGATAGCTTTGATTTAATTTTTGAGGATGCACTCTACTGATGTACAGGGTGCCAGTACCAATTTACATCCCCATCGAGAGTGAACCAGTTCCTCTTTTCTCAGAACCATGCTAGCTTTTGTTGTCAGTTGTTTTATTAATCTTTGCTATTTTAACTGGGGTGAGTTGAAATGTCAATGTTGTTTTGAGTTACATTTTCCTGATTGCTAAAAATGATGAAGACTATTGAAGGTCTTTCTCAGCCATTTTAATTTCTTCTGTTGAAAACCTCTGTTTAGACCCCTAGTTCATTTTTTTAATTGAGGTATTTGTTTTCCTTTTCTCTGATTTTGGTGGGGGATTGATTGGTTGTTTGGTTGTTTGGCTTTTGATTTTTGATCCCCTCTCCCATATTCTGGATATTAATCTCCTGTCAACTTTACAGCTGTCAAAGATTCTCTCCCAATCCGATGGTTTCTTCTTCATTCAATTCATTCTTTTTTATAGAAGCTTTTTGGTTTTTAAGTTTCATGAGTATCCATTTGTTAATCATTAGTCTTAATTCCTGAGCAAACCAAGTCCTGTTGAAAAAGTCATTCCTAATACCTCTATCTTGTAGGATATTGCCTACATTTTCATCCAGTAGTTTTAGTGTTTTGGGTCTCAAAAAATGTCAATGTTCCACTTGGAATTAAACTCATATCTATCAATTTACAAACTTGTTTTTTTTAATGTGCATGTTTGATATTTAAATACCACATACTAATTGTGGTTTCTTGGAGAATAGGTCCTTGCTTTTATATGTGTTAAACAAACAGATTTATGATATGTATACAAATAGGCACATGCACTAACTTATATGCTGTATGTACTGTATGTGTATGCCATGTAATCCCTATCTTCAAAGAATTATTTATGTTTAAAGAGTGTTCCTAATGAAGACAATAAGACAAGTGTTCCTAATGAAGACAATATTTTCTAACTGATCCTTTCCTATATCATTTACACATATTGCTACTACAACTTAACCAAGACCTGAGCTTGGCCTCATGTGCCCCATCACCTCAGAGTTAAGTATATCAGAGTCTATAATCACAGTTGTGAAGGCTTGTAACAGAGTGTGGCCATAGCTTTAAACTGATTCACACCCACAGGAACCAAATACCAACATTTCCTAACAGTTGGGAAATGCAATCCCAGCCCACTCTTGCACCTTTCTAAATCCTCATTAAGTGTTTCTTAGCCACTTCAATAAGGCAATGCTTTCTTTAGGACTAACAAATTCCTGACTGTTACTAAAATGAGCTAAGAGTTCCCACTATTCTCATCAAATTCATTCTGCTAAAGCAAAAAGATGGTTATTTAATCCTAATTATGCTAGCAGCATTACATCAGTAGCCTACAGAGAAGATTCCTGTTTTCCAAACTAAGTATGACTAATTTATTCTGTACTACTTAGCAGTACCTGCAACTGAGAATTTGAGGCTTGCCCCAATTTACTTTGTTTTAGTCACTGTAGATTTCAAATGCATGGCTTCTACCCAGCCATTAGTACCTAGGGAACAAAATCTAAGCATCCAGGTCCCTAAGCCATATAACTCCTCTGATCACTCAAGATAGGCCAGACTCCAACTGGCGTCAGACATGGATATGCTCATTATAAGGAGCATTGGCCTCCCTAAATTTTACCTTTGATATCTTTGTTTTGTTTCTTCCTGAATCAACAGGGAAAAAAATCAGGGATTATTGATAAGTTATTCTCTGCCAGTGAAAGAAGCCAGTTCAAGTCAGAGTAGAGTATATAAAAGCAGGTTTACTGAGAAACTGATCTTCAGTGGTTTACTGGTCTCAAGGAAGGCCAAGAAAGTTGCTAAAGGCCAAGAAAGACCAAGGGGAGTAGGGAGAGACAGAGCATGTGGGTGAATGTAGGATGAAAAAATGTCGAGGGAGAGAGAGAGAGGGGAGAGAGAGAGAGAGAGAGAGAGAGAGACAGAGACAGAGACAGAGACAGAGACAGAGACAGAGGAGAGATACAGAGACAGAGACAGAGACAGAGAGACAGAGAGAACCAAAATGTCTGGATTATATAGGAAAGAGTTTATGGTGGAGGGGAAGCCCAGACCTTGAGTTGAAATGTCAGGGAGTTACTGAGGGATGCTGGGAGAACCTGGAGGCCAGGCCCACTTTGGTATGTTAAATATGCACCTCAGTGGTTTGTTCCAGGTCTGAATCCCAGCCATTCTCAATTCTGCTAAGCAGCTGCTTCATAATGAAAATGTGTATTAAAAATAGATTGGGTAGTTTTGTGTTGAGTTCCATGACCTGAGTTCTATCCTGATGAACTAGGATCAATCTCCAGAATCCACATGGAAGAAAGAAAGAAAGACCTGACTCCTGCCAGGTATTTTCTGACCTCCACACATGTACTGTGGAACTTGTGCACAAACACAAAGACAGATAGACAGATTCTCCCTCCCAATACAGAGACAAATAGATGGATATAAATTAGTAAATGTGGCTTTTGTAAGACAAGATAACAACCTTACAATTTATAGATATATGTTTTAAGTTATACTATCCTCTGTTCCCAGAAGAAGATGCATGCTTTTTTCCTTAGCTCAGGACAAGATTCTGCCTTTCCAAATAGCAATCAGAATGCACTGATTCATCTACACTCACAAGGTTTTTAGTACAAAGTGAAAATATGGCTGCTGGTCCCAAAATCCTCCCTAGAAGCTCTGATGCTAAAATTCATGGGATGACAATGGTGTACATCCTTTTTCAAAAAGAGCTTCTGTCTGCTATGAACTACCTAAGAGATGATGACACAGAAAAGAATAAAAAATTCAAATCACAATTTAAAAAAGAAAAACCTTAGGGATTTAAGTTTGATGGTTTGAGTTAAAACACCCAGAGAAATCTTCAGTTATCTTATTTTGTGATTTAAAGAGGTAGGGTGTTTGAAGGAATGAATGCAATAACTTTCCTTAAAAGGCTAAATCCTGGCTGGGCCTATAGGCACTTTTAGAGCATGTTCAATACCCAGCATTACCAAAAGTACACAGCATGTCTACAAAAGTGATTTTAATAAGTATTAGGAAGAGTTTAAAAGGTCTTCATTAATTGTGAGTGATAATACCATCTCAAAGTATTAGTATCTAGTTTACTAGATAAAGAACTAAGCCTTTGTTAAGTAGCACACATTAATAATACACATGCCTCATTTCATATAAATTTTAAACCTAATGTTGAAGGAGAGTCTTACAGGAAAAATTATGATTCTTTATACTTATATAGGTATAGAGCTCATAGGTTCCAAAACTGTTAACATAATAGTTTACCTTTGATTATATGTCACATTTTCTTTTCTCATTCAAATGAAGTTTAGCATACTTTCTACATGTTTTTAACATTTATTTCCCTTAGAAGCTCCCATTAAGGTCAATAATCACTTCTTGAATGTTGAGAAGAATATGCTATTAGAAGTGGTTCCTAAAAACAGGATCAAGTTTTATAATTTTCTGGCTTCGGACGATTTTGCTTTATTTTGTTTTGTTAACTTGTTACTTTGTCTGTTTATCTGTGTGTAAGTGAGCATAAAGTTAATTCTCACAGGACAAAAAAAAAAATCTGTGCAGTATTTCCTTATAGACTTAATCTCTGAGATTTTTACACTATCGCTAATGATGTCCCAGGTGTCCTTGAATCTAAAATAGCAGGATTTACAGTTCATAAATTTTTATTTAGTTGTAACCATTGTTTGCAAATAACTTTACAGTCTGGTGAAGAGGCAAAGAAATAAAATAAAGATGTAATGAACTTGAATAAATGGATTGAATTTAGAAAGTACTTTGAGGATATAGCAAAGACTTGCAATTTTAGTCAGCTTTGCATTATTACTATAATCAAATACCTGCAAAAAGGTACTTATGATGTAAAGTAAGTCTTGTCTTGCTTATGCTGTTAGAGGTTTGAGACTATGACACTGACATTAGCTTATTTCTCAACTAGGTCTCAGTTCTCAACATGGCAGATAACAAAATAGAACCAACAGGTGACTGCAACTGAAACCAAGAACAAAGAGCAGAGCTAATATCTCATACCCCACCTTCAGACTTCCCACTATGTCCCCTCACCCCAAACTACTATCACCTCCCAATACTGCTACCCTGTGTACCATGACTTTAGTCACAGTATATTTCAGGGAGACTAGGTAAACCATACCTAAACCTTTCAGCATTTTAGTCACTAGGGAAGATACCAGGGGAAGTATATAAATATATAGCAGACGAATTATAAAATCTAATACTAATAATTACTTACTATCGTTTATTGGGCCATTACTCTGTGTTAATTTATAGTACACTTAGCACTTCATATAAGAATTAGTATATCTGATCCTTATTAAAAACTTGCATTTAAATGTTTCCACCTAGCTTTGCAAAAGAAAAGAGATTAAGTGACATAACTTGATTATTATAAGACAAGAAAATAGTTCTTTTTTTTAAACAGGGGCCAAGATTTCAACCAATACATTTATGTTTTAGAATACAAATTGCAAATTGGTATTGAAGTACCAAAACCACTCTGGGGACCTGTTTTTTGCAGCCTACAAAACATTTTTCAAGAAAATCTGGGTGTGATTTTTTTTTTTTTATATATAGATGGAACTGTTAACTGGAGTCACCATGCAATTTTGTTTTACCCCATCTTGACATTTAGAATTTTGCTCTCTCATTTAAAATTACATGTTTTTCTTCACAGTTATATATACATATATACTTAAATATCTTATTTAAGTAACACTTATATGCATATATACTTAGATAAAGTATTATATATACTTAAGCTAAAGTAAGGTATATATATAATACTCTTTCTAAGTATATATGTATATATAAAAACATAGAAAATAAATTAGCACAGCATTTAAATATTGTTCCATTGTTCATGCTGAAGAATTAAAATAGGAATCACTTTAGGAAATACTACAGTATTTATGAAGTAATGGGAGGCACTACTTTTTCAATGTTACAATGATACGTTCTTGGAAGTTCCTTCTTTCTCTACTGATTTCAGGTTTTGCTTTCCTTGAACAGGCACAGCCAGAGGGATTCCCTCATGTAATCTTCATCCATATGTCTCTGCCAACCAATTAATTGTTCATTAATGCATCAACCTAGGTGTTAATTGGTTGATAGACAGACATTTTAAAAGAAGAAGTTGTGAATACTTCCCAGTGGCCCTCCTTCCTCTTCAGTGTGAGGATTGTAGTGAAGTCAATGTCAAATGTTGCATCCCCAGCACTGTGATGAGGTTCTTTTTTTTATTCATGTTCTATTGGGATTACATTTGTTTATAGTTTATGCTACTTTGCACTTCCTTTACATAGAATTGTTAATATTATACTTCACAAGGAGGACATCTGAAAGAACAATGACCCAAAAGAATCATCTGGTACATAAAACTGTATTTAATATGTTTTCTCCACCCAAGAAAGAAGAAGCCAATTCAAACTGAATTAAAAAGGAAAAAAAAAGCAGGTTTATTTGGGAATAGCTCCTGAGCAAGTTCACCAGCATCGGGGTACTAGACCAGAAAAATATTGTGTGCCTAGGCTATGGTACAGGGTTTTTTATAGACTGTAGTTGAAGGAAAATGTTGTGTTGGCCACACGTTTGGCTAGTGACCAGATATGGTCACCTAAGAAGGGGATTTGTGTGGCTGGTGACTTCAAGAGAAGGGGTTGTAACAGTTGTCGAGATTGTCAAGAATGAGGGACTGAGCTTTTGGTACCTTTTTTCTGTTAGGCTTTCTGAGCTAGACCTGTTGGAAAGAGAGAGGGAAGAATGGAATTGATCAGATCATCTGAGGAGGGGGACAAGCTGGAGGCTCCAAGTGAACAGAATTTTTCTTAAAAGCTTAGAATAAAACTTAGCTGAAAAAAAGAATGGTTGAAATTCAAATGAGATGGATAGTGATTCTTATGCATGATAGATAGTCTTCCTATTTTGAAGACATAGAAACAACTTTAAAATATATTTTGCAAATGGCAACTAAATGTTGTTATAGTCAAATTTCACAAGTTTTCTTTTCTTTCTTTTCTTTGGTTTTTGAGACAGGATCTCACTAAGTAGCCATGGTCTCCCTTGAATGTTTATGTAAACCATGCAGTCTTCCAACTCAGAGATCTACCTACCTCTGTCTCCCAAGGGCTAGGATCAAAGGCATAGGGCACCACGCCCAATTCTTCACGAATGTATTAATATCTTAAATTAAATAGCCTTTTCACTTAAACTATTTACTAGTTTAGCATCACTAGATCAATAAATATTTCAGTTTTTGTTCCAGAATTTCTAGTAGTTTAGGATTTTACTTAGTTCATTTCTTTCAAAAGACCCAATAGAATTTTTAAAGAATTCAAGATGGTTTAAATTTCTGTTAATTCAAATAGACAAAAAAGAGTGAAAAGTGAAAACACAGTGAATCGTACAATGCTTTTTGAAGTTACAATGCACATATAATAAATAAATGATATTTTACAATATATTTTTAGCTAGATCACAGATTCATTTTTCTTATCTCTTTTGTGGGTGAAGGATAGTCTCATTATGTAGTCCTATAGTCCTGGCTGGTCTGGAGCTCTCTCTGTGTAAGTGGCTGTTTTTTACCTCTGAGAGATCTGCCTACTTTTGCTTCCAGAAATCTTGGATTAAAAGCTTCAGCCACCACACCTAGTTTATTTCTCTCTTTCTTAAACCCTCCTTTCTCTTTGTACTGCAAGTGCTAATAACAGCTTCCTCTGTTTAATATATTTTAGCAATTAAAAAATTAAACATAAAATTATATCATTTCTCAGTTTCTACACTTCTCTGACTTTTTTGTGTGTCCTCCTCCTTCCAAAATCCGTGGCTTCCACTTCTTAAATATTGTACATATTAGTAAACTTATAAATACAACCACTGAATCTGTCCAATGTTGCCTGAATATATTTTTGTATAGCTGACCACTTTGTATTGGATAACCAACCAATGCTCATCCCTGGAGAAGACAAACTCTCCCTCTCTCAGAAGCTGTTCATTGTTTATACCTCTTCATCTGAAGGTGGAGCTTTCTGACTTTCTTTCATCTACATTGAAACATCACCAACTGTAATTCAGATTGCTCAGGTCTTATTTAGGCAATCATGTTATTGAGATTGTATAAGAATGGCTAGAAGGCACAATTCTTTGAGAATTTCATACATATATACAATATGTTTTAATCATATTCACCCTCTATTCATCACTCTAACTTCTCCCTGATCCTTCCTTTATCTTCTACTACCATCCCAACTTTGTTTTCTCTTTTCTTTTTTTATAAGTCAATGCATGCCATTTATGGTGTCTGCCTACTCATAGCTTAGAATAGGGCCTTAGGGGCCCTTCACCAATCCATGCTGTAATTTTGGTTGTCTTATTCTCGTATAGCTCCTGTGTAGGCAGCCACACTCCTATGAGTTCATGAGTGCAATTGACCTGTTGTGTGCGGAAAACATGATTTCACTGTTATTTACCCTGACCTTGTCTCTTACAATTATTCCATCTTCTCTTCCTCAATATTTCCTGAGATTGGAGAAGAGATATGATACAGATGTCCCCTTTATAATTAAGCATCCTACAGATATTTATTTTCTATACTCTATCAGTTGCATATTAATTATATTTTCTTTAATTGAAAATTTCTTACAATATACTCTAATCATGTTTTCCTCTAACCAAATTCTTCCCAAATCCTCCCTACCTCACTGTCTACCCAACTTTATACTTTGTCTTTTTCTGAATTTCAAAGAGTAAAAGAAAAAAAACAAAAAAAGAATCATACACACACAACAAAAATAAAAATCAAAACAAATAAGCAAAAGGCCTATGGATAGGGAACCAAAAACAAATGAAGCAAAATGAAGCAAGAAGTCCTCAAAAAAGCCATTGAATTCATTTGGTGTAGGTTAGGCATTCCTGGACATGGGGCCTGCCCTGGAGTATGGTTGCTGTATCCAGTAAGACTCCATTGGAGAAAACTGTGTTTTCCTTTGCCAGCTGGTACCAATCATAAATAGCTTCTTGTTTAGGAATGGGACTCTGTAATTACTTCCCTGTCTCAATGCTAGAGTCCTCTCTAGTTTGAATCTCTGTGTATGTCCTGTGTGTCGTGCCATAGTCTCTGTGAGTTAGTATATGCTTCAGTCCTTTTATATCTGAAAGACTGTGTTTCCTTGGAGCTATCAATAATCTCTAACTCTTAAAAACCTTTCCTCCTCCTCTTTTGCATAGATCTTAGAACCTTGTAGGGATGGGGTTGAGGAAGACAATGGTTCTTATATATCAATGACTTTACTAGTTTTTTCATTTATATTTTTCAGTAGAAATAATACTAGAGAAAGTGTGGTAAAGCATATAAAGGATGTGGAAAGGAAGAGTAACAAATAAAATAAAATCATAAAGACCCAAACTAATAATTGGTTTTAGTCACTTGATTTCAGTGGAAGGCAGACTATACCAGTAACTGTGACATGAGCCTTCCGTGTGTTATATGTTTAGGGAAAGGACTGGGAAACATAATGGGAGAGAAACTCACCAAATTGCATTTGATATGTGATGCTGTTTGCATACCAAGCTAGTAGCTTTAAAGTATTCTTAAAAGCAAACTCATTGAGAGAGCAGAACCCTTTATTAAGGGTAAAAGAGTGATAGCTTTGTTGTATCATATGTATCAGCTAGTGTTCTGGGTTGCAGAATAGTAGAGTAATATATAAATCTTACTGTATGCTGGAAGAAAAAGAAGTGAGGAGGGAGGGAGGAGAGGAGAGAGGAGGAGAGGGGAGAGAGGAGGAGAGGAGAGAGGAGAGAGGAGAGAGGGGGGTAGGAATATTATTTTTGCAGAGAATTGGTATACACAATCTGAAGAAATAACAAAATAGTCTCCACTACTATCTCTACATCTAATGCTGAAATTTAAAATTGAGATAAGACATTGTAAACAAAGCTGAATTCCATTAGGTACACTGAAACCTGTGTTGACTCAAGGAGCAAGCACAGGGTTGGTTGTCTAGCCTAGCAATCAGACACTGAAGGAAGATCTCAGGGGGAAATGAGCACTTGTAGCTGCTGTCTCATGCTAATGGGGCAAGCTAGCATACAACAGCAAGCAAACATGATTGTATTCACTTACACACCATTACATTGTTGTCCTCCTTTTTATTCTCCACTAGTGTTAAGAGAATTTTTGTAACCTGTTGTAAATAGAAATAGGTAAGTAAAGGGGATTCTGTGATATACAGTTTGACTGGGTTAAATGGGCATTACAGAGCTATCATAAAGTTTAGAACAGTTGAACAGAGATGACAATGTTCACTTAAAGACTATAAATATTGTTCACATTAGTTTGGCTCTCACCATTATCACAAGTTATATTAGTATATTGTTACTAAATAAACTTAAATGGAAGAGTCAAACACTGCTTTTGAAGTAAGGGGCTAATAGAAAAAGGTAGCTAGTCTGAAAATAAGTGTCGACTCAGCAAAACTGATCAAAACTTTTCAGTTGCAGTAATGAGGCACATAGTCTTTTTCTTTATCCTGATCACTGTTCCCTCCCAGTCACCCTCTTCCCACGATACTTCCTCTTTTCCCATCCCCTTCTCTGAGCCAGTGGGAGTGCCCTTGGGTATCCCCTCACCTGGCACACCCACTCTCCCACTGTGGCTAGACAAGGCAGCCCAGCTAGAAGAACATATCCCATACACTGCACCAGCTTTAGGGATAGCCACCGCTCCAGCTGTTCAGGACCCACATGATGACAAGCTGTACATCTGAAGCACATAACTTTTAAACACAGATGATCAAAATAACTCTTCTATTATTTGTTCATGTTCTTTTAAAGTTGCATTCCCAAGGAGGATTAGGGATCTGTAGTCTATAAAACTATACTTTTCAAGGCATATTTCAAATCACAGATATACAACATAATAATTAAATAGTTCTTCACAATTTCAATATTATTGTTTGAGAATTCCATGCATACATATAATGAATTTTCACATGACTAGAAATTCCGGCTTTGTTACTGATATAGCTCATTTGACACTTTATTCTTTTTGCTACATTTCGGCAAATGATGAGAACAAGCCCAGAAAGCTTAAATACTCAGAATGATCTGATCAATCAGATCAATGAGCACTTTCCTTAATCCAAAATGACATTTGTCTCAGAACACACATCCTATCTGTAGCACTAATGATTAACCTTCCAACATGTAGCACACTTGTGGCTAACACCAAGAGTTAATGTGTTGCAAAGCATCACCTAGATATGGTTTTACTCTTTTTTCTACTTTAGGCTAGATGGTTATTGATAGGATTTCCTGCAAAAGATTTAGATATAATTGCTATATTTTTAGTTTTATGAATTATTCTACTCACATAAACATATGAAGGTCAGCTACTGGTACAAACACACATTTATTAGTATATCCACAAGTAGAATACTAATATGAACTCTTACATAAAAATCTTGGAGAAAAATTTATGCAATGAGTAAAGTGGCTATTTCCAAAAGATAAGAAAAATCTGCTTATCTTAATTTCCTTCTATATCTTTCAACTTAGAGAATCGCTTATATTAAAAAATTTAAGGCACAGGCAATAGTAATAATAATATACACAAAAAGACCAGTAAAATATATTCTTCTAAAAGAAAGTTGTAAAAATATTTTCAAATGATAACATTTATTCGATGCTGATGATTCTCATATACTACTTTACAATCCCCTTACTGAGCACATCTTGAGGGTTAAGTCTTATAAGCTTTGCAAAAGACAGGTTTTACTTAAAAGCATGTTTTTAAAAGAGAAAAAAAAAAACCTCTCAACAATTCACAGAAAAGTAACCAGTCTGTCGGAAAGTGGGAGATGGGCACTTATACGTGTGTGCTTTAATGAGATGCTTGCATCAGCACCAAGGCCAGGAGCAAAGGCAAGCTGTGAGCCGGGAAGGGAAGTGATAAAATGTGTGATAGAAATCCCAAAAGGAAGAAAAGCTTTCTGAAGAAAGCTGAAGCTTCTCAAAAAGTCATATGCTTGGATATAATAAAATACTTTGAAGCATAGGGGAAAAATAGCTACTGAACATGAAATTGTAGGATCAGGGAAGAAGAATAAGAAAATAAGAAATAAGGGTTTCTTTCAAGTGATTTTAAAGACACCACTATTTGAATGGACTGAGATGACAGGTTGCAAAAGGAAATGATGTTTCTTTCTTACCAATGAAAAGAACTGAAATATCTTTGGTCATAGAGTGATAATGAAATAACAGGGAATTCTTTTTTGTTTGTTTGTTTGGTTGGTTTTTCGAGACAGGGTTTCTCTGTATAGCCCTGGCTGTCCTGGAACTCACTTGGTAGACCAGGCTGGCCTCGAACTCAGAAATCCGCCTGCCTCTGCCTCCCGGGTGCTGGGATTAAAGGCCTGCGCCACCAGGCCCGGCGGGAATTCTTAAAGTACTGGAAATATCCACGTAAGCTACCAATTTCTGAAACTTTCCTCATGAATTCAGCACAGAAAATTCCCTCCCATTAGGACATGTAGTGGTCCAAACTACCATTGCAGTTCAGACAGTCAGACAGTTACGGCATTACCTTCTATGGATTATAGACAAAGAAAAAATTTGTAAAAAATATTTTACTGGGGATTTAGAATCAGAAGCTCTCAGACATGTTTTACTAAGCTACATGAAGAGGTAACTGAAATACCCACAGTCTTACTGGACAGTTTTAGGATAGTGGGGGGAGAGCCCTCACAGTAGGAGAGAAGAGAGCAGCAAGTTCACTGACTACTCATTTACATCTTAAATAATAAACAACATGCAGCAACTATCACTATATCCTGCACTAACCATGTTTTATAAGCCTATAACCCTCTAAAAGACTATTTAATTAACCTCAAAAGCCAATAAACATAAGGAAGGCAGGCTCTGTGCATATATCTGAGTTCTCTATTTGATATTTGAGAGTTAGGACACTCAGATAAACATCAAAATGTGACAAAGTGGATTTTTACCTTTTACAAAAACTGTTCTCATGAAAACAAACATCTTTGTAAGTCACACAGGGATCCATACAGGCTCACCCACTTGAGACATAGTCTATTTACATTGTTACCTTTAAATAAACAAATGTCTCAGGAAAGGCACTGTAGTGTTACTCTAACCAAAGCTAGAAGCTTTTATTTCAGTTTTCCTGTTTTGCACATATATACTTTGGACAATTATAGGCATGACTGTGGGGTCAAGTAGCATACACAGTCATGATTTAGCCTGCCATCTCCAAATCTCCAAGGCAAGATTAAAAAGAATGATCATGTAGGTACTGATAGGAATGAAAATAAACAAGGCTACCCCAAAATACACTATCTTCTGTAAGGCTGGGTTTAGAGAAGACAACATAAGCCAAAAAATAAAACAGAAATAAATTTTAAAACAAAGAAAGCAATGTGTGAGCACAGTCCCTAGTAGAATATTATAACCTCTATAAATCCATACTTAGCAAAGATAAGAATTCTTCACATTTGAATAAGCTGATGGAACTATTTCATTATTCCTCACATCACTACTGCCCCCTTTGCCACCTTCTTTCTGTTTTTTCCATATTCCTGTCCATTCTTTTCTTTTATTTTTTTGCAACTGCTTATGGATACTGAATGCTAAGTACTTGGCTGATTACTGACTAAAGATAAATGTTTCCTCTATATATTTCTAATAGCTTATTTAAATATAGTTGGATAATGGAGAGTAATAATTTGCTTTAAAAGTTCAAGACTCTAGAATAGGAATGTATCACAAAGGATGAAGGAATCAAGGAAAGATATAGTAGAGTTACTGCAAAATTACAAGAGCAAAAATACAATAGATATTTTAACAAGTTGTAACAACAAAATTCTCAGCATCACAAAATCACAAAGCCTCTGTAGTAACAATATCCAAATGTCTACAGCAGAACGATGTGCATTTGGTGCATTGTTTGAAACAATTTTAAAATAATAAAAATTGTTGATAATTCTGATGTCTTCTTCAGAAAGCAAAGATATCATGACTTCTTCTATCCACTATTCAACTCAGGAACAAATTTATTCTTGCTTCCACCTCTCAGACATTGTTAAAATTCCTCAGTACTTCCTTGAGAAAAATCTGCTCCAAGGCAGTGAAATGAATTTCATTGCGCTGCTACCTTTCTTATTAATTTATCTTATACACAGTTTTTCATGTGCAAGATCCTGAGGAGCAAGTAAGTCATCAGGTGACACTGTGTGGCAAACATTTTTTGTGCCCCTTTCTTCACCTTTCATTATTCCAGATGCCTTGGACTTTGATTTGACACAAAAAGAAAGGAGCCATGGAGAACTAAACTATGCATCTTTCTAGGAACCTGTGAACCACTCCAAAATAATGTGGTCATCCTATTACCATTGTCCTGCTTTCCTTTCTTCAAATTTATAAGATTCTGTTCTGAGTTGGAGCTCTTGGCTATGACCTCTCTTTATTCCATCAATGTGGAAAGCAGCCTTTATAGCTTACTCAGATGCAACTCTCTGATACTTGACTTGAGTATATTGTTCTAACTTCATACAAAACCATCATTTATACAAAGGCCTCTACCCTGTTATAACTGCAATTCTTGTATAATTACTACCAGTTAATGAGCACTCTCATGAGTACTATGAACATGTATTAACTTGGTTAGCTGTAATTTATTTGTAGTAACTTAAATCTTCTTAGTAATCTATTGCCAGGGTATGCATGGCTTTGTTCTTACAGAAGTGGTTAGCAAGGTAATTTGCTGCAGAAACCTCACACAAGAGCTGGATTAGTTTCCCAAATTTTAAAATAGTTGACTTGTTCTTGTCTTGTGATTTTGTTTCCTTGAAATATGAGCAGATGTCAGATGTTGCAAGAATAACCTTCTCAAGTAAGATTGTATCATAGCCAGTCCATTCCATTGCTTTTGCATTCTTTCATTGTTCTCAGATGACTCGATTTCAGAGGTTCTGTCTACAGTTTGATGCTGTCAACTCTTTGCTGACATAGGTCCTAGTTCAGGTTTAAGTACAATGCCTTGAAGTAGTTATAAAATAACTTTCTTGAGTATGGTAAGGGCAGATAGGAGGTACAGTGAAAGAGACATAGAGACAGAGAGAGGAGACAGAAAAGGGATTTTTTTTTCTTTTCATTTTATGTTTTTGAATAAAGGCTTTAAGCTTTCTGGAAAAAGAAGCTATTCGCTATAACTAATGACAAAAGAAAAATATGTTTTCTAAACCACTATGTTTTTATCTTAAGTGGATAGTCTCTGGAAAAACATGTATTTTTTCAATGACCATAGAGTTATTTTAATATACATGATTAATGATCCAATAAAATTTAAATCCCCCTACTACTCATCTTATTTAAGAAAAAAAATGCTCACTATTTCATAATTACAAGTAAGATATCTGGATGCTGATAGTTTTTAATTAGGGAAGAAATTTTCTTTTAATTAGAAATGAGTTTTTGTTTGTTTGTTTGTTTGTTTGTTTGGTAGGTTGGTTGGATTTTTATTTTTCATTATTTCTCAATAAGTTCAAGAGTGTCCTCTAGTGGAGAGAGACTCTCTGGTCTCAGCAGTTTTAGAAATGACTAAATTATATCTAATTAGATGCTTGCATTAAATAAGAAATGTTCCTACTTAGCTGATTGGAATATGCTAGTTGAAGGGAAAATGTATTCTTTTCCCTTTAAGATATATTCACTACGTGGCCTAGTTGAAAACCTGCACTGTGACAAGCATTGTTCTCATTTTAGATAGCAAATGATTTTTTATGATCAATTTTCGTGCTTCCTTCAGAACCTGGTGAGATTGAGCTGACGGTGCACCTTTCTGCCAAAGAGGCAGCAGAAGCATTTAGTGCAATTTACTGTAGCTTTTACAGATATCAACTGACAGCAGCAAGAATGCCATTACCTTCAAGACTCCAGCTCTGGCTGGCTGATGCAGCCAATGTGCAGGAGTCCCAGAAACACAGCTTAAATCACTCTCTCTTGTAATTTGAAAGAAATAAAGTAGAGAAGAAAATTAAATGAAGGTGTGTCTTTCTTCTATGACTTCTGGAATTCTAACACTAATATCCTACATTTGTAGTTATGCATTAGTATCAGTGCTGTTATGCAGAAGTGGGTTCTTTTTCAAGAAACAAATGGAAGAGAATGAGAATGAGCTGCGATGCTAGCTTCTCTGTGTCACTGTTAGAATTGCCTTATCAGAAACTGCATGCTACAACAAATTAGAAGCCCAAAGAAAAGATGGATATTAGTTCCTGATATCAAGATGAAGATTAAGTTAAACTTAAAGTAAGCACGGGTTATTTTAAAACTGATGCTTATATTTAGAAAAGGCTCAAAAAATAAGGAATAATATTGGTAATGTCCTGTCAGATCCATATTATGTACATATAGATGTTGCTGATATTTATAGCTTGAGTATGCAAGCACCAATCATAGCATTCTTTCTTTGAGTGTTTATTTATTTATATGTTTATGTATTCGTGCTCTATTTGCATGTGTGCCTAAATGACAGAAAAGAGCATCAAACCCTGTTATAGAAGGTTGTAAGCTGCCATGTGGTTGCTGGAAATTGATCAGGATCTCTGGAAACTCAGCATCTCTGGAAAAGCAGTCAGTGCTTTCAACCACTGAGCCATCTCTCCAGCCCCTTGGCATTACTGTTAACAGATATTTTCAGAAAAAAATATAAATATATATATAAAATCATGACTCTTATGCAGTGTCAGTGGAATGAATTTTAGAAGAAATGTATGCATATGATATGAGAAAGCCAAACAGATGATGTCTTGACAAGGGAAGGTCAGAAGAGCTGATGTCAATGAAACAATGAATGTTGAGCTAAATTGTAACTGGAGATGATAACATTATTTTTCCCTAGATTCCAGAGGGGATGTAGAAAAAGACAAATCAATTCACTCTTTACCAGACTGGAGGAAGTGTCCACACCTATCAGTTATGTGAATTCAAGACCAGGATCCAATATCCCTGAAAGATGTACCATACAGTGACAAGTCATGTCTCAATTCGAACTGTTTCTGCCTTCACTCTTTGCAAACAGGATCTACTGCTATAGCTTGGTTAGGTCAGTGCCCCAGTAGGAAATTTTGTTTCCTTCCATCAGCTACTACTCTATATGCCTTCCTCCCTCCAGCTTCCCTGTTTATAGGCTCAAATGTTTCTCTTCCTTTCTTCTTCTTCTTCTTCTTCTTCTTCTTCTTCTTCTTCTTCTTCTTCTTCTTCTTCTTCTTCTTCTTCTTCTGAGAGAGAGAGAGAGAGAGAGAGAGAGAGAGAGAGAGAGAGAGAGAGAGAGAGAGAAAGGAAATGATAGGGCTCTTTCTGAATCCTAATGCTACTCTATATGAGTCCTAAAGTAAAATAAATTGTTCTAATGTTAACTGATAACTTTAACCACTTGAATTAAACTATCTGAAATGCTGGTTAAAAGTTCAATTCTCTAGAATCCTCTCATCTTGTCAAAATCAAAAATTTGTCAGAAAATGTCTTAGTTACTTTTCTGCTGCTGGGAAAAGACACCATGTCCAAGGCAACTTATAAAAGGAAAACATTTAATTGGGGGTTGTTTCTAGGTTCAGAGGGTGAGTCCATGAGCATTATGGCAGAAAGCAGGCAGGAATACTGCTGAAGCAGTCTCTGAATATTTACATCCTACCTAGAAGCAGGAAGCAGGAGAGAGAGAGAGAGAGNGAGAGAGAGAGAGAGAGAGAGAGAGAGAGAGAGAGAGAGAGAGAGAAACAGAGTCAGAAAAACAAGGACAGAGACAATGACAGAGGAGGGCCTGGTGTGTGGACTTTTGAAACCTCAAAGCTCACCTCCAGTGACACACCTCCTCCAATAAGGCCATGCCTCCTTATCCTTCCCCAAACAGTGCTCCCACTAGGGATCAAGCATTCAAATATTTGAACCTACAGGTACCACTCTCATTAAACTGTCACAGGTAGCAACGTATTTTAGAAAACATTGAATATACTATAAGACACTGAGTAAAACAAAACAAAAGAATGAAAGAACATAAGTAATCTTTAAAACCATATTTTCTCATCTAAATGAATATATGAATGAATAAAATTTAAAAGAGATGTGAAATTAGAAATTTATAGAAAAAAACCAAAGTGGTTGTATTGGGGATTATAAAAATAACAATCTTGCTTAGAGCTTCTCCCCAAAGCTAGAATGCGAACCTCTTTCTTCAGTACTGAGAATGAAACCCAAGGCCACAGACATACTAGGGGAACATTCTACCATTGACCCATGTACCAGGCAAGGAATAGGCATCTGTTAATGCTCATCAGAGACTCTAACCAAACTGTCCTTTCATTGTTTAACTTTTAACAAAAAATATACACATATATGCTAGAAAACAAACAGTAAAGAGAAAATAAAATCATGCTGTCATTTTAGTTGTCTTTGTGGTTTTGACATTCTGATGAAAGCTGTCTGGATATGTTTTTAAATCCATCAAGCTTGAAATTGCTGGGTTTTGTATCTTTCACTTTTAAGAAACAATTTTCCCATACTGTTTTAAGAAATGATATATTTCCTCCTAAATAGTATGGTTGTTGTGCAGTACTTAATGCATTAATTTCACATTTATTTGGTTGTATCATTTGAAACTAAAGTTAATTTCCAGATTATAATTCTTCATTATATTATTTGAAACTATATTTCCAAATTACTCATTGAGTGATGGTAAATCTAATACAATTTCTAAGCACTATAATCTGTTTCAGGTACCTATTCTCTATATTTTGCAACAGGAGCAGCTTAATACTTTTACCATCCTTTTAAAAAAAAATATGTATCTATTTTAAAACATTTTATTTTTGAGATTATAATATAAAAGTGTCATTTCCCCTTCTATTTGCTACCTATGAGCCCTCCACATACCCCCTTATTTGTTTTATTACAAATTCATTACCTTATTTTTTATCAATTATTGTTACATGCATATAGCTGGGCATGGTGGCACATGCCTTTCCAAGCACTTGGGAGACAGGCAGGCAGACTTTTGAATATGAGGCATGCCTAGTGTACTTAGAAAGTTTCAAGTCAGCCAGGCTTATATAGTGAGTTCTTGTCTCAAAAAAACAAAACAATGATAAAAATTATATACAAAATAAAATACAATTGATTTATGTTTTATTCAACAATTTGATCTTCATAACTTACACAATTATACTTCTTTAAAATAATTATTGATTATATCTAATATTTAAATGAATATAAAATAATTTTCATAAGTTCTACATCTTACTGGAATGCTATTCACAATAACATCAAATACAACATATAACTTGAGAGTAGAATTGTTTGTTTATTTATTCCTGGTATAAACAGAATCACTTTAACTTTATAATCAAGAACTGGAAATCATGCATAATACCATTTTTAGATATAGCAGGCATTGATTGCCACAAAGTTTTATTACTGAGTTTCATGAACTCCAGAAAGTAATCAATCAATGTCTTCTAGAAAATAATATAAAAGAAAAGCAATTAAGTCATATTCTCTATAGCTAAGTAACAGTATATTAGCATTCTCCAAATCATGAAATATCGTTTCAAATTTCCCAACATATGAGAATGGGGAGTTGGCTCTGTGTCCTAGAGCACTTGCTGAGCATTCTGAGGATCGGGGTTCAAGTCCCAGCACCCCTATGGTGGCTCAAAATCATCTCTAACTCCAGGTTCAGGAGATCTGACAATCCTGTCTAGCCTCCATGAACACCAGCCACATGAATGGTGTTCATAATATATATATATATATATACACATAAAGACTAAACTTTGCCCATTGCTTATTTTTAAAGGCTAACAATATAGCCAAGTATATCCTTACAAAATTTCAGAAATAAAATGCTATGTGTCTTTTAAATTTTATGAAGATTTTTTTAAATTTTAAGACTAATATCCTGCAGATCCATGTTTTCCATGATTTTATTTTACATATTTTAGCTCACGAATCTTTTTGTTTGTTTGTTTTATTATTATGTTTTTTCCAAATTCTTTTATTATTATTATTTTCTTTAATTACATTTCAAATGCTATCCCGAAAGTTCCCTATACC
>NC_034613.1:74384206-74387369 GCF_900095145.1 Mus pahari | reverse complement strand
TATTTTATATTATTTGTGACTATTGTGAAGGGTGTTGTTTGCCTAATTTCTTTCTCATCCCGTCTGTCCTTCACGTAGAGGAAGGCCACTGATTTGTTTGAGTTAATTTTACATCCAGCTACAGCACTGAAGCTGTTTATCAGGTTTAGGAGTTCTCTGGTGGAGTTTTTAGGGTCACTTATATATACCATCATATCATCTGGAAATAATGATATTTTGACTTCTTCCTTACCAATTTGTATCCCCTTGATGTCCTTTTGTTGTCGGTTTGCTCTGGCTAGGACTTCATATTATTCATATTCATATTCTGGCTAGTACTATATTGAATAGGTAGGGAGAAAGTCAGCAGTCTTGACTAGTCCCTGATTTTAGGGGGATTTGCTTCGAGTTTCTCTCCACTTACTTTGATGTTGGCTACTGGTTCTCTGTAGATTGCTTTTATTATGTTTAGGTAGGGGCCTTGCATTCCCAATCTTTCCAAGACATTTATCATGAAGGGGTGTCACATTTCTTAATGCTATTTTCTCCATCTAAATGTCTGTATATTGAGAAAATAAACAGGGGTCTAGTAAGATTTTTTGATTAAGGGGTTTGGGAGAGGAGTAATCTGAAACACTATTTCAGAACTCAGTAAGAGCTTCAGTTTGCCTCTGCTACGGAATATAAAGCTCAGTTGCCCATTGTACAATCTATGCATATTTAGCAAAATTGAACTGTAAAGCTAGGCAATCTCTAGAGTATTTTATTAATTACAGGCAATGAATCTCATCTCAAAACTTAAACCTAATCTTTCAAATAACAGATTGTGTGCATTATTGATATACGCCTTTTACTTTATATTTCTTGATTCTGTTTATCATTTGTTGGTAATTTATGGACATGGTAACAGGCATTTCCATTGCATATAAAATAATGACTCTCCTAAAAATTTAAACTCATGACCAGGTGTAAAAATGTACACACCTGTAATTCCACCACTAGGAAAGCTGAGGCAGGATGATTCTAAATTTAAATCCAGCATAGTTTACAAAGGAGAGCCTTGTCTCTAAAACAATACTTCCTTTAAAGTTAATTTCACCTGATACATTCTCTAGAAACATATGCTTGAGTAGTTGTCAGGAATATTGATGTTCAGTTATCTTTTTGTAAACTATTCCCTAAAAATGTTTTAGGTTGGGATTCTCTCGAGTCACAATCTTATGGAATGTTTTTCTGTATAAAGGAAATTTAGTATAATGACTTGCAGTCTGCAGTCCAACTGATAACAATGGGAAGTTGTGAATGATAAGTCCCAGAATCAAGTAGTTTCTCAGTCCCAAGAGACTAGTTGTTTCATCTGGTTTTCTGTATAAGCTGGAATCCTGAAGAAGTAGATTCCAACATATATACTAGCAAATAAGTGCAAGCAGCCAAAGTGAACCTTCCTTTTTCCTTCATCCTTATGTAGGCCTCTAGAAGAAGGTATGGCCCAGATTACAGGTGTGTACCACCATACCTGGATTTTGAAATTGCTCTGTCCAAGTCTGGTCTTGAACTCAGAAATCTGTTGCTCCATTCTGCCTGGGCCTAAGCATTTCAAGGCCACAGGTGTGCCCTCCATTTCTTGATTGTAGTTCATTCAAGGTGTAGCCAAATTGACAACCAGGAATAGCCATCACAAGAAGTGAATTCAATATTACAAAATTTAAAAATGTTTGTGTAAAAAGAGTAATAAAAAAGAAACTTTTTCTTTTTCTATTTCATTGCTGAGGATCAGACCCAGGACCTGGAACATGCTATGTGAGCACTTTACAACTAACCTACAGAATCAATCCTTAGACTTTTTAATGACAGAGTCTTTCTACATATTATCCCATGTTGCCCAGAAATGTGCAATATAATCTAGGCTGACCTCAGACTTGAGACCCTCTACTTCTCAAATCCTGAGATTACAGGAGTGTTCTACTTACCTTGGAAAGAGGTTCATTCTCAACTCTGAAAATCTTGTAGCTATTTTCTGGGCTTGCCTGATCTAGTTAAACAATGGTGAATGACTTTTACATATAGAAACAGAATCCTTAAAAGTCTAGTAGAAAAAAAAATAAAAACATGAGAAAATACAAAAGACTAATGTCTTAAAATAGAACACATGTTTTGGATTTTTTTTCTTGCGTAACTGACAAAATTCAATGATATTAATTTTAGCCAAAGAAAACATTTTTTGTTTTTGAAAGTGTAGAACTGGGATCAGGGGAGGGAGGGTATAGATAGCATTTGAAATGTAAATGAAGTAAATACCTAATAAAAATTGAAGAAAAAAAAAAGAAAGTGTAGAACCAAGTGCAAAGAATGCCTATGACTGTTCTTTAAAAGAGTACAGCTAAGCACATTGCACTTTCCTCTTTGCTTATGCTATAAAAGTCCTAAGCACAATTTTGAGATATTTCCATTACTACTCATAGCTTGGATATAAGGCCTTCAATCATTGGGTACTTTCTCTAGCTCCTCCATTGGGGGCCCTGTGTTCCATCCGATACCTGACTGTGAGCATCAACTTCTGTATTTGCCAGGCACTGGCATAGCCTCACAAGAGACAGCAATATCAGGGTCCTGTCAGCAAAATCTTGCTGGCATATGCAAAAGAGTCTGGGTTTAGTGGCTGTTTATGTGATGGATCCCCAGATGGGGCAGTCTCTGGATGGTCCTACCTTCTCTCTCAGCTCCAAATTTTGTCTCTGTAACTCCTTCCATGGGTATTTTGTTCCCCATTCTAAGGAGGAGAGCTGAAGCAGTCTGCATCCCTATAGGAAAAACAACAGTATGAACTAACCAGTACCCCCAGAGCTTGTGTCTCTAGCTGCATATGTAGGAGAAGATGGCCTAGTTGACCATCACTAGGATGAGAGGCCCTAGGTCTTGCGAAGATTATGTGCCTCAGTACAGGGGAATGCCAGGGCCAGGAGGTGGGAGTGTGTGGGTTGGGGAGCAGGATGGGGGGAGGGTATAGGGGACTTTTGGGATAGCATTTGAAATGTAAATGTAGAAAATATCTAATTAAAAAAGCCTTCAGAGCTAAATAAAGAATTCTCAACTGAAGAATATCGAATGGTTGAGAAACACCTGAAAAAATGTTCAACATCCTTAGCCATCAGGGAAATGCAAATCAAAACAACCCTGAGATTCC
>NC_034613.1:74364263-74383626 GCF_900095145.1 Mus pahari | reverse complement strand
GGGGTATAGGAAACTTTTGGGATAGCATTTGAAATGTAAATAAAGAAAAAAAAAGCCTTCAATCCTTAGGAACTACCTTGCTGGACCCCAGTGATCACAGAGTCATACAAACTGTTATCATAATTTATTGTTACATCTAATGGAGAGAGTTAGCTTACTCTAAATGTCAGCACACTTTTCAGTTCATCTTTTGGCAATCATGCCTAAGTGTTCTCTTACATTCATGTTCCTGGGGTAGGCTCTTACTGGACTCATATCCCACTCTTATGTTCCACCTGAAGCCAGAAAATTCATATAAATAATTACAGCTAGACTATTTCAGTTGTGCAATGCTGACTTGAGTAAATAAAATGGTTATGAAAGGTAAAGTATTTTTAATAAATCTAGTATTCTGGAGATATTAGATTCACTTCTACCTTTTAGTCAATAATTTAAATTTACCTTATTAAAGTAGTCAATTAACCTCTGTATACAACTATACATGAAAAGGAACTACATGTAGGAAGTAAAATAATGAAAACAATCATCTCCTATATACATATGTGTGATTTATCTCAATTAATATTCTATATTTTTATTATCATGATTTCACTCATCTTAATGTGGTTTTCTACCTAATATTGTACTTTGCTAAGAAAATGTTATTCCTTATGGAGTCAAAGTTTCTTAACAGCACTCTTGAATCTATGAGCTATAGTTGCACTGTCCCCTCAGGCAAGGATTCTGTTTTGTTTCTCCATATACCCTTTGATGTAAAGCCTTGAGAAGGATATATCTCTTCTGTGATTCTCCCCAATAATTCATAATCTAAATCTAATCATGAGAAGACATCACTAAGCCTCAATTGAAAAACATACTATAGGATAATGGATCCTCTTCTGAATCTCACAAGTAACTCTCATTCATTAAATAAAACATATGGTAAAAAAATGATACATTTGATAAACTTGACAATGATGGAAAATGCTTGGTTAATTATTCTTTTAGCTGTTTCATTAAAAAAAAATGAAATGTTCCCATTCTTACAAGTCGATTTGTTTTGTTTTATTTTGTTTTAAATGGATACAAATGGTTTTATGTTGTGTTTCCATTACTTTTTTCCACAGGTGGCTCAGCCAACCTCACCTGCAGAGCTTTTTTTGGGTACAGTGGAGATGTCAGTCCTTTAATTTACTGGATGAAAGGAGAGAAATTTATTGAAGATCTGGATGAAAATAGAGTTTGGGAAAGTGACATTAGGTAAAATAATTTTTATACTTTTAACAATGTGGAGCTGAGTTAACATTTGCTTTGTTAAGCAGGGGAAGGGTGAACCAAAACAACAAAAGTTATTATTATATCTTTCAATTATCATAACAGAAATTCTTTAATACTTTATGTCAAACAAAGAATTGTTGAAGCTGCTTATGAAATTACAAAATGTGAACATCATCTACAAAGAATCTAGGAGTAATTCTTTATTCTAAATATTTTTATTATTACTGCTTTAGGATTCATATAAGATGTCTTGACAATATCCACAAACAAACCCCACTTCTCTACCTACGAATAATTTCAAAAGGAACATTCCTCTAGTAGTAAAACTAAAACCAGAAAAATTGAAAATATTCAAGCCCATTTTAACCTTATAAAAATCATTGTCCTTTTATTTTATGAAATTGACTTTTAAACGTTACTAAGAGGAAGCAAGCAGGGTGACTGATGTCTGTAAATACTGTGCTTGATAAGCTAAGACAGCAATGTTGCCTCGAATTGAAGACTAACTTGGGTCACCTGGTGAGATCAGTGCCAGCCTGAGCAAGAATGAGATACTGTCTCTAAAAAGAAGTCCTGAAAGGAACCCTAAGCAAGGCACTACATGGAGTCAAGTACAACCTTTATATTTTCCGTGAATGCTCTTACATATCTAAAAGCTACCAAGTAGCATATAAAATGCTTGATGGGTTGATGGAGGATATACAAATTTCCTACATGAAGGTATAAATATTTATGAAGAGGAAATAATAGGAGAACAAAACTTTACATTTTTACATATCTATTTTGAGGGCATAGTCATTATACCTTTTTTCAATTTTTTTATTAGATATTTTCTTCAAATACATTTCAAATGCTATCCTGAAAGTCCCCTATATGACCCCCCCACCTTGCTCCCCAACCCACCCACTCCTGCTTCCTGGCCCTGGCATTCTCCTATACTGGGGCATATACTTGTTTAATGTAGTTACATATTTTTCACTTATTTAAGCAAAAAGGTATTCAGTGATGAAGCAAATTGTATTTTGACATGAAGAATTAGTTGAAATCCTAATGTAAATGAGCAAGGACTTTCATAATGATAACTAAGTTATAAGAAAATCAAATGATGACTATTTTCTAAATATTCTTCCATATAAAGCTTGTGTCTTCTGGCAGAATGTTGGGATTTAAGCAATGGTTCTCCTTTTTAAATGTCAAGACTTTTAAAACTTTAACAAAGATATAAGAAAATGTTTTTCAGTATGAAGCAAAAACGTATAAAACTGTCATAGGAGATCATCTCTATTGTGATCTTCTTCTCTGGCAACAAATACACAATATCTTACTGAGAAGTGTTCCAATTTGATTCTGGAAGATCCAAATGGGCAATTGTCCAAAATGTACAAAAATCTTCTTTTGCCATTTTTCATATTTATAATGTGACCAATACTTTTTGCATTTTTAAAATTAAAGATGTACCATGAACCTAAACTCTCCAACCTTGACTATATGAGCTGGATGAATGCTCTAGAAATTTGTTTATTTAATACTATAGATAATATATGTATGTATACATACATGCATATACATTTATCCAGGCAAGAGTTTGGAACTAGGAATATTGAGAGCAGGAAAAAATGAAATCTAGTTTAAGAAATTTTTTCATGTGTTTTAAGAGATTGCTAAAATATCTAAGGATCATATTAGTGAGCATTTACCATTAATTTTAAAAGTCAAAATTAAATACCAGAACTTTTAGTCTATGGCTTTGCAGTTTCATATTTCTTTAAAACCATGCAGCTCATTTGTATTATTAGGAAAAATAAGTCAGACTGGAGGTTTCAACTGATATGTCAAAATAACTCAGAAATTTTCTTTCTTTCTTATTCTTGTTAAAAATAATCTGATATATAATTAGGCCTCCAGCCTAAAATTTTCGAATCTCTTACCCCATTTTTAAGTCATATTTCTTCTTAAAGGAAAAGCAATTTGTAAACTTTTCTTCAAGGTCTCTCTCACCTCTTTGTTATGACAGGATGATTGTCCTGCTATGAGAGATAATTAACTGCTAGTTCATTAGCATCTGCAAAGACAAGTTTCTTCATTAGAAGTGAAGAAGGAAAGGGCATGATATCATTTAATTAACTTAGCATCAATTCATAGCCAAATTTGAAGCACAAATTCTGCAGGTATATTCTCATCAGATTCAAATTCACCTACAAGTCTTTCTTTTTCATGTGTGTGTATGTTTGTGTGGATTTTTTGTTGCGTTTTCCTTTATGTTTTAGAATCCTTAAGGAACATCTTGGAGAACAAGAAGTTTCTATTTCATTAATTGTTGATTCCGTGGAAGAAGGTGACCTGGGGAACTATTCCTGTTATGTGGAAAATGGGAATGGACGTCGGCATGCCAGTGTTCTCCTTCATAAACGAGGTGAGTGGAACTTTCTCTGCTTGAGAGAGGAGACAAATGTTCCATAGAAAGGAACTCATTGGAATCTAGTAAAAGGAAATTACCTTCTTAAAATTATTTTCTCCATAAACCTAGCACAAGTAAAATAATCCCATTAGCACTATGTCCATGAAGTTGTTAGCTAACTCATGCCTGTCAACACACTGTTTAAAAGCCAATTCTCAGAGGTTAAATCTGGCAGAAGAAAGCCAGATTTGATTAAGGGTTAGCACCTGGCTATTTGTCCCTAAATAAATGACATTTTTAGAGAACTAGGGTATAGAAATGGGTTTTTAGGGAGAGGAAAGGGAGAGGCAAGGAACAGCAAGAAAGAAAGTTCTTTTCTATGAATGGTTATTGTCCAGAACAATTCCCTATCCTAGAGTATGTGACTCCCACTCCAGAATATTGAAGTTGACCTCCTGTACCAGTTTCTGTGTGTTTTAAATTAATATGAATGGCCTGAGTGTTAATCCTCAAAACAACTTGCCCTCTTTTTGTTTGCTGATTCATAGAAGTGGAATAAAAAAGGACACATCTTGATTTGGTCTAAGGGCACCCAGCTGTTCTGGGTTTTGTAACTCTAAAGATCATTTAGCAGTTAAAATCTTCATCATTTAGATGCAACTTTCTTTAGAATTTAGAATGGTGGGCAATGGCTAATCACAAAGAGACAACCACTACTACAAAAGAAGAGAATATGGATGGATGACTAAATCAAATTTAAGTCAACTTTGGATTCTTTTCCTTGATTTAATATCAAATATATAGCCTGAGAAAATTGTTCTCATTGTCAGTTTATGACATGTAAAATGGAGAAAAATATCATCAATTTTTCAGTGTTTTATAAAGATAATAAAAATAACAAATAGGAAGGGCTTGATACAGTCCTTATACACAGAAGATGTTTGGTGAAATGGTATTTGAAATAGACATTAGGTCACTAAAATAACTACATTTTTAATGCAATAAAGTGTGTCATGACTGAAAGGTTGTACCATTAGTTCAAGTACTGGGTCTGATGAATTCCTCAATACAGAATTTCTTGACATTTTAACCTCATATAGTTTTTTCATACATAATATTCTCCTATGATTTATAGTAACTTACTATAAATAAGACAGGTTATAGTTAAGTGTAGTGTCTGAAATAGTAACTTTTTATCCATAGCAGCTCCTCAGTTTATATATAAGTGTGTGTGTGTGTGTGTGTGTGTGTTTGCATGTTTATGTGCTATATGTGTTGACATGTTTGTGTGTGCTCTGTATGTGTTGTGTTTGAATTGTTTAAAATTACAAATGATTATAAAATGTGTGGCTTGGTGAAATTTTCATGAGCATTACAGGAGAAAATATTTTTTCTCCTTTCTACTAAGTTAAAACATTCTAGTTTACTTATTCCAAGTACACTTTGTACTCTCTTACTCAGCAGCTTTACACTGATTTTAATTTCAAAGCACATCTTCACTCCTAGAGTCTTTGAGGTTTGAAAAGAAAGAGAACACTGAAGACTGTTCCCTACCTTATTGGGAAATAGATTCTCTTTGAATAGTGTTGCTGAAAGCTATTAAAATAGGCACCTTGACTGTCAAGGTGACTATAATATTAAAGTAGCATATTATGCTGTAATGTGAGGAGAGAAGCAAAGGAAGCAGCAGCTGGCAACATTTCTTCCTGTACTTTAACAATAGCCCCACAATGAAGGCATTTGAGTGAGACCCCATGTATGTACAGAAGTACAAAAGTAGCCTTAGTGGACCATAGACTTAACTACTTATTCTGCCAAAGACCCTTCAAAATAGCCTATCAGCTTATACTGGATCACATTCCAACTCTAGAAAATCCATTCTAGCTTTGGAAGAACCTGCTAGAAAGCATCTCCATTTCTCTGGTTTTGTATCCATTGACTCTATACTTTTAATTGCTCTTTCCCTAGCAGTCAGATGTTTGATAATAGTTGTCATGCCCCTGCTGAACCTTCACTTCACCATGCACTCATTCTTCATTTATATGTTTCATTCCTGCAACTTTCTTGGATATACTCTAAATGAAGAGTTTAAATTAGTCCTTAAGTATTGAACTAGTAAAGAAAAACTTAGGACACATGTTAAAAATCTATTGGGTTGGGGACAGGAGATTTAAGAATACATGTTTCTCATGCAGAGAATCTGAGTTGAGTTGTCAGCATCCATGGCTAACAACAATTTATAACTTCATTTCTATGTGATCTTATACCGTCTTCTGACATCCATGGGCACCCGGCACACATGTGGTACACATATATACATGCACACAAAATACTCATGAATACAAAATAAAATAAATCTAAAAAGAATTTTAAATCTATTAGTTTGGAAAAATATATTTGCATGTGGAGTAAGGCAGAGACGACAGTGAAGGGATTATTATAAACAAGTAGGGTTGACAATGTACTGAATATATGGGGGAAGTGAATAGAGCTGTCTTTTTCAGGCAAGTATACAGTTAGTACAGATCAGACACACTTGAGGATACTTCTAGCATGTTTAGCCTAAGGTTAAGCATACAAAGATACTAAAGTTTCCAATTAAAGAAAAGTACAGTTTTGAAAAATCTAGGAAATTATTGAATAATAAATGTCATTAGTGACTGAGTATCTGAATATGAGGAAGATAAATGTGGCCAATTTTGGTTGCTCTTAAATAATTAAGTTTCCCGTGATACTCTTCCAAATTTGTATTTATATCAACAACAGTTTGTTCTTATTAAGATAAAAGTAAAGCCAGGCGTGGTGGCACATGCCTTTAATCCCAGCACTCAGGAAGCAGAGGCAGGCAGATTTCTGAGTTCGAGGTCAGCCTGGTCTACAAAGTGAGTTCCAGGACAGCCAGGGATATACAGAGGAACCCTGTCTCGAACTCCCCCCCCCCCAAAAAAAAGACAAAAGCATTAATTCCCAAAGAGTCCTTTGAGATTGTATACTCTGAAAGTCTGTTCTTAAAGTGAATGTGTAACTTCTTTGTAAGAGAGTTGAAGCAAAGGAGTCTTCCCTTGCAAAAGCAATAATGGATATAATCGTCTCTCAAAGGGCTCATTCTATGGAATGACCACACCCATCTTGAAAACAAGGAAATTGGTCAGAATAAGACATAATTGTAACTTCACAACCATGACAAAGTTCAAAAACAGAGAACATAGCAAGTATGATCCCATAGGTTTGAATCTTCAATGATAAGGTCTCTGAAACTATCAGATTTCTGTCACACTATCAGTTATGCAATGATCAAATAATTTCTCAGAGGATCAATGCTCAGAAAAACAATTGGAAGCTGCCACTGTTAATCTTTTGTTTCTGCCACCAACTTAAGACTTCCCTAACTTACCAGTTTTCAAAATCTCTTTTAAAATATTTTTTGTAGAGCTATAGTAAAATATTTGTTTCATCAGTGGTTCTCAACCTTCCTAATGCAGCTCCTCATGTTGTGTTATTTCATAACTGTAATTTTGCTACTGTTATGAATCATAATGTAAATAGCTGTGTTTTCCAATGGTCTTAAGTGACCCCGCTGAAAGGGTCAGACTTTGGGGAAGAGGGGGACTGTGACCCACAGACCCACAGATTGAGAACAGCTGATTTAGATCTTTAGCACTCAGAAGTATAACTTCTGAGAGATAAAGTTTATCTAATGTTCTCTAAACATATTTCTTCCACTGTTCCTTCTTGTTCAGTGTTGTTGATATAACATGATTTCAGCCCTACAAGGAGTTACAGTATGGACTTGGAAAACATACTCCTGTCCATCAAGTGAGTCTACATTTGAGGTAGGCTCAATGGTAGATTATTATTATCCCTCGATCTTTATCTGGAAAAAACAAACAAACATGATTTTATAAAGCCTGCTGAAATTTACCAGGAAATTTGACCAGTGAAGATCCTGACTTAAGAATATCTAAAGTTGTCATCTTCTATATCCTTTTATTTTTATTAGATATTTTCTTTATTTACATTTCAAATATTACCCCCTTTCCTAATTTCCCCTCTGAAAATCCCCTATCCCCTCTCCTTGCTTCCCAACCTATATGTTTTTAAAATATACATAAGAAATTAGAATCATGTCAGAGAGAGAGAGAGAGAGAGAGAGAGAGAGAGAGAGAGAGAGAGATTGAAAGACTGAGAGAATGAATGCAAATAAAGTCCTGTTTGTCTATGAGCCCTGACTCTTTTTCCTTACTCCAGTAAGCTGCCTATTTTCACTTAACTTTGCTAGTATCTGGCCTAGAAAGCTTGAGAGCTAAATGCTGGCTTCAAAAAGAGCCAAAGAGTTTTTCAGCTAAAGACAGAACCTTCTAAAATTTTCCCAGGCATTTCCATTATATAGAGTTTGTTTAAGAAAGCATATTTTTGAGATATCATAGGTGCAAGTGTGTTGTCATGTCTAGAAGATGCTATTAAGCTCTCTCTCTCTCTCTCTCTCTCTCTCTCTCTCTCTCTCTCTCTCTCTCTCTCTCTGTGTGTGTGTGTGTGTGTGTGTATAACAACAATAATTGAAGAGATCATGAATTTGAGAGGGAAAGGTAGGAATGTGGAAGAAATTGGAAGATGTAAAAGGAGAGTAGAAATTATGCAAAGTTAGTATTCATGAATGAAATTCTCAATTTAAAAAAATTAAATGAAAAAGAACAACAGTAAAGGTTTACATGTCAGTTAATGAGTTGTTTCTTTTTTCTGCACATAGTTAATTAAATTTTGTATCTGAGTTTCTGAATATGTATTTACCTAGATTCCTTTGCTTGGGTATCTAGTTGCTGTTGACATGCACCAAACAATTTTCCTCGAAACTCTAACCTTTCTTCTTCTCTCCATTTTGTATGTTTTCCATTTCTCTAATAAAAAGATCACTCTAGATTAGTGGTTCTCCACCTTCCTAATGCTGTGGTCCTTTAATACAGTTCTCATGTTGGGGTGAATTCTGTGTCAGTGAACTATGATGTCCAGTTCCAAATTTTATATTACTCCATGTCCTCACAATATGGGCATCTTTATAATCTACAACAAAGAACTTTGATAGTTAAAGGCATGGGATTGAGAACAAAACTGTCTGTGCTCAAGGATCAACTCTTCTTTATAATTGTTCTGTCATAGACAAACCACTCCATTTCTGTGAACCTTAAATTGTCTTCTATAAAATGGGACTGCTAAGTGATCTACCACTTATAGCAACTTGAGATTTAAATGAATATACCTGCCAATGCTTATCACAGAATCTGATATATATTTAGTAACCAATAAATGTTAACAAGCAACTGCAAGATTTCTCTGCTTCAACTCCGTACTATGAGGGTAATGAAGGATACAGCAGTTATATGTTCCATTAAAGTATCTATGCATTCTAATTTATCTTTCATTAAAATGATCATCTTTAGCTCCACCAACTATGTCTCACTTATTTGGATTTTACCTTGCAATAAATTTACTTTAATTTGTGAATGCATTGTCCTAAAGAATTTCATTCATTTATTCATACATTTAATGATAATTATTAAGAATCTCCTATGTGCCTAAAAGTGTGTTCACTTGCAAAATTAAATAGAGGGGGAATAAGAACCAATATTAACTGGAATGTCATGATCTCCATTTTAAATTACACTGCTACCAAACATTCTTAAAACAGAATTGCGTTTTTGTTTTGTTTTGGTGTGTGTGTGTGTGTGTGTGTTTGTGTGTGTGTGTGTGTGTGTGAATGTTTGACTTTAGAATTGCCACATTAAGAGTTTTCAGTAATAATGCTGGTCTGAATGATAATGTTACCTTATCCTAATTACAATAATATGTCAATACATTCATCATGAGGTAGTAGAAGCAGCAAAGTATCCAGTTAACAATGATAAACATCTAGGTTTTCTCTATTTCCCCTCAAAGCCATTTAAATTTTTCTGTGCAATTTGTCTCTCTCCAAAGATTGTAATCAATAGGAATTAGACTTGCTCAATAAAATCCCTAGTCCTGGATACATCTCCAGTAAAGAAATTAATGTGAAAATAATTTAGGGTGCATTGTTTTAAAGCAGATGCCTTTAGATCCAGTAACTATTTTATTAGATATTTTCATTATTTACATTTGAAATGCTATCCCGAAAGTTCCCTATACCCTCCCCCCACCCCTGCTCCCCTACCCACCCACTCCGACTTCTTGGCCCTGGCTTTCCCCTGTGCTGGGTCATATAAAGTTTGCAAGACCAAGGGGGCTCTCTTTCCAATGATGGCCGATTAGGCCATCTTCTGCTACATATGCAGCTAGAGACATGAGCTCAGGGGGTACTGGTTAGTTCATATTGTTGTTCCACCTACAGGGTTGCAGCCCCCTGCATCTCCTTGGATATTTTCTCTAGCTCCTTCATTAGGGGACCTGTATTCCATCCAATAGCTGACTGTGAACATCCACCTCTGTGTTTGCCAGGCACTGGCATAGCCTCACAAGAGGCCTCTATATCAGGGTCCCTTCAGCAGAATCTTGCTGGCATGTGCAATAGTATCTGGGTTTGGTGGCTGATGATGGGATGGAACCCCAGATGGGGTAGTCTCTGGATAGTCCATCCTTTCATCTTAGCTCTAAATTTTGTCTCTGTACCTAAATCCGTTTATGGATATTTTGTTCCTTATTCTAAGGAGGCATGAAGTATCCACATGGTGGTCTTCATTCTTGGTTTTTGTGTGTTTTGCAAAATGTATATTGGGTATTCTAAGTTTCTGGGCTACTATCTGCTTATCAGTTAGTGCATATCTAGTGACTTCTTTTGTGATTGGGTTAGCACATTAAGGATGATATCCCACAGATATATCCATTTTCCCAAGAATTTCATAAATTCATTGTTTTTAATAGCTGAGTAGTACTCCATTGTGTAAATGTACCACAGTTTCTGTATCCATTCTTCTATTGAGGGACATCTGGGTTCTTTCCAGCTTCTGGCTATTATAAATAAGGCTGCTATGAACATAGTAGAGCATGTGTCCTTATTACCAGTTGGAAGATCTTCTGGGCATATGCCCAGAAGAGGTATTGCTGGATCCTCTGGTAGTACTATGTCCAAATTTCTGAGGAACCGCCAGACTGATTTCCAGAGTGGTTGTACAAGCTTGCAATCCCACCAGCAATGGAGGAGTGTTCCTCTTTCTCCATACCCTTGCCAGCATCTGCTGTCACCTGAATTTTTAATCTTAGCCATTCTGACAGGAGTGAGATGGAATGTCAGGGTTGATTTGATTTGCATTTCCCTGATGACTAAGGATGTTGAACATTTCTTCAGGTGTTTCTCATCCATTCAGTATTCCTCAGTTGAGAATTCTTTGTTTAGCTCTGTACCCCATTTTTTAATGGGGTTATTTGAATTTCTGGAATCCAGCTTCCTAAGCTCTTTTTATATATTGGATATTACTCCTCTATCAGATTTAGGAGTGTTAAGAATCCTTTCCCAATCTGTTGGTGGCCTTTTTGTCTTGTTGACAGTGTCTTTTGCCTTACAGAAGCTTTGCAATTTTATGAGGTCCCATTTGTCAATTCTTGATTTTACAGCACAAGCCATTGATGTTCTGTTTAGAAATTTTTTTCCCTGTACCCATATCTTCGAGGCTTTCCCCCACTTTCTCCTCTATCAATTTCAGTGTCTCTGGTTTTATGTGGAGGTCTTTGATCCACTTAGACTTGAGCTTTGTACAAGGAGATAAGAATGGATCAATTCTCATTCTTCTACATGATAGCCGCCAGTTGTGCCAGCACCATTTGTTGAAAATGCTGTCTTTTTTCCACTGGATGGTTTTAGCTCCCTTGTCAAAAATCAAGTGACCATAGGTGTGTGGAAAGCATTTGACAAAATCCAACACGCCTTCATGATAAAAGTCTTGGAAAGATTAGGAATTCAAGCCCCCTACCTAAACATAATAAAAGCAATCTACAGCAAACCAGTAGCCAACATCAAAGTAAATGGAGAGAAACTTGAAGCAATCTCACTAAAATCAGGGACTAGACAAGGCTGCCCACTTTCTCCCTACCTATTCAGTATAGTACTTGAAGTCCTAGCCAGAGCAATCTGACAACAAAAGGAGATCAAGGGGATACAAATTGGTAAGGAAGAAGTCAAAATATCATTATTTGCAGATGATATGATGGTATATATAAGTGACCCTGAAAAGTCCACCTGAGAACTCCTAAACCTGATAAACAGCTACAGTGCTGTAGCTGGATATAAAATTAACTCAAACAAATGAGTGGCCTTGCTCTACATGAAGGACAGACGGGATGAGAAAGAAATTAGGGAAACAACACCCTTCATAATAGTCACAAATAATATAAAATAACTTGGTGTGACTCTAACTAAGGTAGTGAAAGGTCTGTATGATAAGAATTTCAAATCCCAAAATAAAGAAATTGAAGAAGATCTCAGAAGATGGAAAGATCTCCCATGCTCATGGATTGGCAGGATTAACATAGTCAAAATGGCCATCCTGCCAAAAGCAATCTACAGATTCAATGCAATCCCCATCAATAATCCAACCCAATTCTTCACAGAATTAGAAAGGGGATTTGCAAATTCATCTGCAATAATAAAAAACCTAGGATAGCAAAAACCATTCTCAACAATAAAAAAACCTCTGGTGGAATCACCATGCCTCACCTTAAGCTGCACTACAGCGCAATTGTGATAAATAGTGCATGGTACTAGTACAGTGACAGACATGTAGATCAATGGGATAGAATTGAAGATCCAGAAATGAATCCATACACCTAAATCCAGTATCTTGTTTGCCCCTTCTTTTAATCGATCATCTTTGTAATGTGTTGCCATGTCCTCGTTTTTATTTGCCTAGCACAGTTATTTCCTGAGAGATTCAGTGTGATAACGGAACCTTGTAAACCTCTCTTTGAGATTTAAGAGGAACTATTTGGTTTCATTGAGCACTGATATTAGAATATTTTGAAAGCCAAATCCTGCTGTAACATCACAGTATCCCAGTGCTCCATGGGGCACTATCTCCATAGAAGGGTCAGTCTTAATGAGTCTTGCCATTTGCAATGCCAATGTATTTAGGAGTTTAAGTTGTGTTTTTGCAGAATCTTCAACCAATAGCTAGCATGTTTAGAAGCTTTTTTCCTTATATAAGATTTAACATTTCATCATCAAATTGTTCTTCTCTCTTATGACATTTTTTTTGCCCCTCTGACCCTGTGTTTTATAGAAAAACTAAGGTATTTGTTTTCAACTCCATATTTTTTAAATTGCTAATGTCAAAACAGATAAAATCTGGCTGGAGTGATGGCTCTGTTTTTAAGAGAATATACTGTTCTTCCATATACTGTTCTTCCAGAGGATGTGAGTCTGATTCACAGTGCCCATGTCAGGTAGCTCAAAACCACCTGTAGCTCTAGCCCCAGGGAACCTGCTGTTGCTGACCTCTTTAAACATCTTCATCCATGTGCATATCCCCGTCCACATATACATACACACATAATTAAAAAGCAAATAAATAAATACTTTTTAAAAAATAAATAAAATCACTTGAAGGCTCATTTGATGCTAATAATCTTTTACCTTTGTTCTTTTTAATAAAGGACATTTCAAGAAAGCCACCAAAGTTACAGGCACAAAAACTAACTTTTTAAGATGGCTAGTTTGTGTAGTTTGTGGCAAATTATGTGAGAATAACACTAGGTAATTTTTGTCTGATTACCTTGTTCAAACAAAACTAATATGGAAAACAGAGATTGATAAATTTCTGTTTTGAGCCATCTCTGTTGATCATGAATATGAATGGAAACTATAAAATAGTTCATTATACATGGTCATATTTATCGTTTCTTGTTTGTTTTCTACTAAAATGTTAAATACTTGATAAAGTATGTTTACTTTTCTGTCATATGTTTCAATGTGCCTAACCTACTTAATAGATGTGATGAATGTGTCCTATCAAACAGGTTAATTAATGCATCCTGAATTATCTACATTTCACCCGTTGCAGCTTCTCAGTTTTGTTGCTATTGATATTTTGGGCTGAATAAATTTCTCCTGTGGTAAGAACTGTCTTGTGCACTATAGATTATTTAGTAGCATCTTTTGCCCTTACCTTCAGTACCTTTTCCAGTGATGGAAAATGAAAATGTATCCTAACATTACAAAATATCCCCAGAGAACAAAAATTGTCCCAAGATGAGAACTACTGGTTTACAGTATTAATAGCGCATCCCACTTATAAGAAATGGCTTTAACATCTTAAGTACTCATAGCAGAGAAATTCAAAGTAAAAGAACTGAACATTTTCACCATGAAAACCCTCAAAATCATATCAAATGGAATTGGGAAGAACAGAAAGTCAACAGAACAAGAGTTTATATGCAGGAATTGACAGCAGTCAGACTATTTGTTTCTGTATTTGGAAAGCCATCTAGACATCCGTATTCTTGTACTTCATAAAATTTATAATACTCACAAATCACCTAGGAGCTTACTAGAAAAGCAATTCAGATGCATTAGTCTGGGGTGGTATGCAAGACTTGAATTTCAAGGAAATTCATTATAGATATTATTGCTACTTATCTACAGACCACAATTGGCATACCACGCCTTAGCTACACAATAGATCCCATTAATGCACTTGGAATCATCTAATAGTTCAAGAGTAACTAGCTTTCTGGAGCTCAATGTGTCAACCAGTCGGTGCGACTAAATCCAAGTAATTGCCTCATTCCTTCTGCAGAGTCAACACCTTTGCCCTAACACTCTGTTCTTAATGAGGTTACTTACATCACATATTCAATGACATTTTGCCTTCTAGAATGCATTTGTTACTCAAGAGATGCCTGAGAAAGCACTCTCTTCAAGTATTAAAATGATCAACCCCTTAAATAAAAAGGACCCCATTTTTAGAAACAGTTCCTACATTTCCAATGTTTTAATAGGAAAATATATTCAGAAATATCTCAACAACATAAATATTATATTATATTACTTACACAAACAGGTTGTTCATAGTGTTCAGTCTGTACAAATCATAATTTCTGAGTATGTATGATAATACTCATAAGATAATTAGTGAATACTGCTAATTTCCTCTTTCAAATGTTGAATTCAGCTAAATCATAGCTCTGTATAATAGGAGGAGTGGTCATACTATCAGAATCGAAGCACCACATATTGTTGGTCATGATAAGGACAAAAAAAAATGAAACCATAATAGGACAAGCAACAGGACAAAGTATTTCTACATGTTCAAAAGTTTCATCCATTTGCATAAATATCTGCCTAGCATTTCACAGAACTATAAAATTCAAATAAACCTCAAGTGAGGGCAAAGGAAATCTACTGAAACTCAGAGTTTTGTATTAGAAAACAGTAAGTATGCCACTTAGGAAAATAAATACATCAGTTTAAAACACTTGAAAGGGGGCTGAAGTAATGGCTTAGCGGTTCAAAATACTTATCAAAAGGACCAGATTTCAGTTCACAATACTCCTGTCAAGTAGCCCACAACTACCCGTAACTCCCTTTCCAGGGTATAAAACATCTATTCCATGTTTCCATGGGCACCTGCACTCATATGCACAAACTCACACACACACACACACACACACACACACACACACGTATACACACATAAATAAAAACTAAATATTTAAAAAAGAAAATAAATTACTTGAAGGACGCACACTAAAAACATGTAATCCCTACACATTGATTAGCTATTTCTCTGCCAGTAAAATGAGCCAATTCAAGACAGACTAGATTAGATAACTAGATTATATATTGGGATGCTGCTCTCAGGTGGGTGAGTTTGCTGGTCCCAAGGAAGGAGGCCAGGGAAGTTGCCATAGGAAGGGAGACAGATGGGTGAAGCGGGGGGGGGGGGGGGGGGGGGGGGGGGGGGGGGGGGGGAGAAAGAGAGAATGAGCTCATGCACAGAGAAGGAAAACAGGGGAGGGTGGTCCAAAACATCTGGATTGTATAGGCAAGAGCCTCTAGGGGCAGGAGAGCCCAGCCCCAGGACTGGAAATTTCAGGGTTAGGGATAGGATATGCCAGGTAGGGACTGAAGGGTGCTGGTAGAACCTGTAGGCCAGGTCTGCTTCGGTATGTAAAATATGCACCACAGCTGTTTGTTCTGGGATCTGAAGCCAAACATGTACCACAACTATAACATAATACATGGCATCAGAGATAGTAGACAGAATAGTAAGTCCATGACCAATACCCACTAATAACCCCTCTCTCTCCTCCTCAGAATCACCTTTGTATTCTCATTATTTGCAATCAAATTTACCTCTTATTTTTGATGCTTCATATCTCATTTGAAATATTACCTCACTATAGGCTGCTTAAAGGAGAAGGCTTATCTAATGCTGTGGAGTGAAACTAATTCCACTTGTAAAATATGTAAAATACATACATATTTACCAACATTGGATTAAGCACCTATATGAATTATATGTGGTAATTAAGTCACTGCTTTCAGAGGGATGTAGACCATTATCCTAGAGCAACCTTGTTGGAGAGAGGATGCTAAATCTGCACTTGTATGGCTAGGAATTCCTACATTTGGTTGAGAAATGGCACAACTGGGTCATAATACAATACAAAAGATATAACTTTTAATAAGCAGTTCCTGGATGTTGAAGTTTGACAACCAGGTCAGTAAACTGAGAAATTTGACATGACACATAAAAACTGCTAACTGCTCTCTCAGGTCACATAGCAGGAAAAAGTATGTTGATTTCCAATAGATTACCTTGGTTACTTGTGTTAGTTTTTTAGTGCTGAGAAATACATTTGCCATCTGTAAGAGACATGTTAGCTATTTGTCTCTACTTTTAGAGTACGTGTTCTATTTTCAGAGTGTGCTCAATAAAGAGTAATATATATGGAGGTTGAGTTCTCTAAATTAAAAGTGGGCATTTAAATGTCATAAAATGAAGTAAAAATAAATTCAGAGAAAAATCCATCAGTATATTTAGGAAGGCACCCAATGATAATTTTTAAACCACCGAAGAATTATTAAGTTAACTCTGATATGACTGAAAAGAAATTATGAGCTATGATGGAGAAATTGAGTTTCTTGAGAGTCTTTTAATTTCCACTCTTCAGTTGTTTGTTACCTAGAGCAAATCTCTGCCTCATTGTTCTTCAGTTTTATCTTTTGTAAACTAATTGTCCCTCAGCTTCAGGGTAGAAATCTTGAAGAACATATTAAGTACTCACAATAATATATATTAGTTCATTTTTCAGATTCTCAGATTTTGTTCCTCAGTCTTGCCAAACCTGCAAGTTAATTGAAGTGCTTGCTCTTCCCAAAGGATTTTCTTCTGGTTTAAGTATTAAGTTGCCTCAGATATTTGCTCCTATCCTATTAGTGCAAAATACAAACTGCAGCTCCTTATATTTGACTGTAGTTCAGATTATTGACTTATCATGGCTGCCTAATCCACACAAATTTAAGTGTGACAGGCATCTACCAAACTCTAAAAGAAAGCCCAGTATGGTAATTTATGCCTATAATCCCAGAGATTCCATGCTGAAGTGCATTAAGTCTGAGGCTTGGTTCATATAGAGTTTGATGCCCACCTGTGCTACAGAATGAGTCCCTGTATCAGAAAAAAATAACCCTTTAACAAGTGAACATTATATTACCCAACTTAAATGAATTTGAAAACTCTGGAATGTAATGTAAAATGATTCCTACAGAGGAAGAATAATCATAAATTTTGCTATTTCTTGCCCCCCCCAAGAGTGCTCATTACATCATAGATTTTTTTTAGGTTCAATAAAATAATTGCAAATATAGAAACACTGTAAAATTTCTACCATGTTCCCCAAATACTTAATGTATTCAATAACAAAGAGTAATGAAAAGCATTCAAACGTGAGAAAGAAAAGAGCTTTCTGTTACTCCCATTTGAGAAATAAGCCAGCATGCAGTGTGATTGCTGTTTTGGCCCTAATAATCTCTAATGCTGAAAACACCAAGAATTTCAAATGAAACTTTTCTCAAGAGGGAAAATATTACCAATGGCTTTCACCAAAAACAGTTGTTTCTAAAGCTTTCAATAATTAGAAATATATTAAACCCTTAAAGAAAGCAAATTAAAATAATAGCAAAAGTCTGATATTTATCAGTGCTTTCCACTTTGAAACCTTCAGAACAATTAAGTTTTACATGTGTACAGTTTTTATAAATTTATTTCCATAAGTAGAATGTTTTTCAAATCATATTTTAAAAACAAGAGTTTAATGCTTTTGTCAAAAAGTAGAATACATTGCTCTTACTGGTTATCTAAGCAGTCCAGATGTTCTGTGTTCTTTGGGCAACCCAAAGCATCCCCAATGGAAGAACTAGAAGTTCTAACTGTGACAATATATCCTCTGGTGGACGATTGCTTTCAGGATAAACATCACATTCTTTAACAAAAAGGAGTGGAATGGTAATGCCACCTTCACTTTGACAGTTTTCTCTCAAGAGAGGTTTTGTAACATTCCATCTGTGCCTGTCTGTTTGTATGACATGTTAAGAAGGAAATTCCTAGTAGAGAGAAAACAAATACTTTTTCTTCTGAGGTATTTTCTTTTAGACATCAGTGAAGTCTTACACCTTGATATACACTAGCCATGTCTTCTCAGCTGGTCACCCGAGGCCCTTTTGTTCTTTATTTTAGCAGTATGTTCATTCTTTGGTTTCTCTTTTGAGATCTAAGATGAAAGAGCCCATGTTTAACCTTTTATATGTCTATATGTGTGTGCAAATATGTGATGTGTATGTTCCATGTATGTTTCTATATAGAGTTATTTCAAATACTGGTTTATGGTTTAAAAGGGAAAAGTTTTCTGCAATAGATCTTTACCTATGCTTGGAACTCCATATTGTACCTTTTGAAATCGAATACCAACGTTTCCCAAGGGAAATCACAGTGTGATTGTTCTGACCTAATTTTAGGAAACTAGCTTAACTGGTACATGACATAAATCCCCAGACAAATATTGGTTTTGGTTTTTTTTTAGAAAGGCACAGGTTGTTTACTCTGAAAGTAAATTAAGAAGATAAGTAAAATATATTAACTAAACAAAAAAGCAGAAATTTGCCTATAATCATCAAACATCCAACAAATATATTTTTCATTTAATGCTGTGTCAAATAATTTTTCACAAACCTTTGCAGGTACTTTTGTACTATGCCATTCAGTGGTTGATTTTTACCTTTGCAACCCCATCCAAACATCCAAACACATACACAAAAATACCAAGGATTTGGCTTACTTATCATGTGATTATGATACTTTCAATATTTTTACACTCATAAAAGTGCTAGAACAGTGATACTTCAGTCCTCAACAAATATTGGCATGTATTTTATATTAACTACATGCCTACATGTCAGAATCTTTAAGATATAAGCTCTTTTAAGGCAATAATCATACATTTCTTTCCTTCACTTTATCACAAGAGTCAAAACCACTGAACCACTATATAGAAAATACTTATTAAACAAAGATAAAAATAAATGAATGAATGAATGAAAAAATTAAATGGGAGAGGTATATCTCAGTGGCAGAGGACTCAGCAACTGTAAGGTCTTAATGAAATATTAGGTGATTCTCAGTTTCTAAGTGAATATAAACTTTTAAAATTTTATACATTGATACAAGATTGTATTATCACCATAAT
>NC_034613.1:74347297-74364068 GCF_900095145.1 Mus pahari | reverse complement strand
CTCTCTCTCTCTCTCTCTCTCTCTCTGTATTTATACTTCTTCAGCTGCTTGAACACTATGATCCATTAAACTAACACCTCCCACACACAGAGATATTGACATTTTAGAGAAGAAATAAATAAATACTTATTTGAAAATTGTGTGCATTCTTAACCATCTATCTAGTTATTTATTTATTCAACAAAATAATTATTGAGTTTCTACAGTATGACAGCCAATTTTCAAGGGACTTGAGATAATTACTGAAAATAATTTTTAAAATAGACAAAAGCAAACAGAAAAACAATCCAAGATACTCCCTGGATTCTTATACCAATCATTCTTGCTCTTGAGGGACAGACAAATAGAAACAATCACCATCATAGAATTAAATTTCACCAAGTCAGAAAATAAATAATAACATACTTAGTAATAAAATGAATATATTACGTAGTATCAAAAGCTATAAAAAAAAATAAGTGACTCAAGAATTCTGCTGCCAGTTGGGCATCGTGGCACACGCCTTTAATCCCAGCACTTGGGAGGCAGAGGCAGGCAGATTTCTGAGTCCGAGGCCAGCCTGGTCTACAAAGTGAATTCCAGGACAGCCAGGACTATACAGAGAAACCCTGTCTCGAAATACAAAAAACCAACCAACCAACAAACAAACAAAGAATACTGCTGCAACAGGGTTTTTTTGTTTTGTTTTTGTGTTTTTACTTAAAATGAGTGGTTGGCCAAAGAATTTCATATGGTGCTAAATGAGCAAAGACTTAAGAAACAATGAAACCAGCTAGGCATGGCAGCACAAGCCTCAAGTCCACCACTCATCAGGCCAAATTAGTAGCATCAGGAGGTTTAAATCAGCTTACTATACAAAGATAGCCTAGAACATACAATGAGCATATACTTGCATACACAAAGAGAGGGAGGAAGGAGAGAGAAAGAGAATCACACACAGGAGAGAAGGGGAGGGTGAAGTAAAGAACAGAGGATAGAAGGAAGGAGGAAACAAAGGAGAATGACATGGTAAATCTGGGACAGAAGAATTCTTGATCATAACAGACAGCCAAAAAGAAAAATACTAAGACAAAGCAACTTTTTTTTATGTTTATAAGGCAAAACCATATACACAATCAACTCTGTTAATATACTGCATAATAATTGATGAAAACAGCAACAGAAAATACATGTTCTAAGAAGTATGAATCACTTCTGCTATAATTGCTTCACTGATAGCATAGAACTTAACCTTCTCCTGCAGGATTGATAAGGATTTAATACATGAAAGGCAACAGTTCTAGGTTGCCACAGAATCTAAGGAAACTTCGGTTTATAAAGGAGAAATGATCATGGCTGAGGGTCACTTAGCTTAAAGGAATGAATACCAAAACAGTTCCAAGTTCCTTTGATGGATAATCAACAAAGTTCCTGAAGAAATCTCAAGATGAAAACATTTGGAGAAGATCAACTTGAAGGCTTTTGTATAGATTAGATGAAAATAACTATACATGATGTGACTTAATTGGAAGGTAATCCAACCAAACATACTTACATATAACAGTATGTTAATGTGGTGGTGTTTCAAAAATCTTATTGTTTGAAAATTTTATAGACTTATTTAATGATTTTTATTAATTTTTACCTTTCATTCCTTTCTTTTTACCATTTCCTCTCCCACTGAAACCCTTCCCAACAAATCCCCTTTCATCCTTTAATCTAATTGTATGTGACCCACTAAGTTTAATTAGAGTTTCCTACCTGAGAATGGCTGGGAGATTATTTATTGCACCAAGAGCATCTTATTAGTATCTAGACCTCTGAAATAAACAAAATCTCCTTCCCCTACCAAACATTCATTGCCATTAGTTCCTCAAGGAGGTGGAGGGCCTCATAGGCCCTTCTCCCACTGAAGATGAAATGTTGAGGGGCCAATATTTGGCAGGTCTTGTTCAGATAAAACACAGCTGCAATGTGTTCACAAATGCAATGGCAAGGTCATGTCTAGGAGGTAAATCATTTTTCTACATATATACATTTCATTTATTTTTGGCTGTTATTTTAGAACAAAATGTCAAACATTCCTCCCAAAATTAAGTAAAGTATAAAAAATATCTATCTATTTTCTCCACCTATTCTAACCCATTATTAACATTTTGGCATGTTGACCTTATCATTATTTCTGAACACAGAAAAATAAATAAATTATTCTATGTCTGCAATTATTGTTGCACCACAGAAAATAAATTGTAGACATTGTGACTAATTCTTCAGTGTAACTCTTAAAGATCAAGAGTATAGCTAAAGAGTATTTACTAAAATCATAAAAAAATCACAATAATAAAAGGCTACTGTCTATATGGTCTATAGTCTAGTTAAAGACATTGTCTCAATAGATACTCTTTATGCCACATTTTCATTATAAGAACATGTCATGTATTTAATGTCCAATATCCTTGGTGTCGATTATTCTGAGAAGGCTCCTTAGTTTCTCTATAATCAATACTGATATTTTTGAAGGGTAAAAACAAGCTGATTTGGCTTCTTGCAGCTGTCGTTTAGATTGACCTGACAATTCCCCATTTTTCAAATGTTTATCCATTTCTGGCTACCATCACTGACGTGTGTCTTCTGAATATGCTATACCAAAAGTCAATGTATACCATTCCTGAAAATGTTAACTTAGGTCACTTTTGAGAGATGATGACTAATTTCCTTTTAAATAATCAATAGGAAGGTACCCTGAGAATGTGAGTATCCTGCCTCACCAATTGTCCACCTCATAATTATAACGACTGTTATCTGAATCAATTGTTATGGTGGAGGAAAATAAGGATACTAACTATATTACTACTTCTTTATTCATTGATTAGCATTCTACTTTTATGGAAAGCTTTCTCACTTTGTTCGATTATAATTAATACAAATTCAGATTTGTGTTTCATTCTGTCTTTCTGATTATTCATTTTCTAAAATTTTCTTTTTCTAAAATTCACTTTGCATCCTGCTCACTGCCCCTTCCCGACCACCCCCTCCCATAGTCCTTTGCGCTGTAGGGTGTCAAGTCCACTCAGCCACTGGGCTCAGGACACTGGTGTAGGGTGGGACACAGGAGTTTTGACTGCTCTTAACCCATGCTGGCGCCAGGCAAATGTCAGGCTATGTGAAATCACGGGATACTGCTCCCGGGCTGGGGGAGCTCAGTCTGAGGTTTCAAACCTTAGCTCAACCAGGGATCAGGCTGCTGCCTATCATGGTCCTACATTTCACCTTCCCCACTTCCCCTCTCCTCCCTTCCCCACACCTCCCCTTCTCTTCTAAGCAAGTGGGCCTCCCTTGGGTATACTGTCACCCTGGCACTTCAAGTCTGTGTGGGGCTAGGTGCATCCTCTCCCACTGAGGCCAGACAAGGCAGCTGTATTAGTCAGGGTTCTCTAGAGTCACAGAACTTGCAGATATTCTTTATGTAGTAAAGGAATTTATTGATGACTTACAGTCTGCAGTCCAAATCCCAACAATGGTTCAGTAGTAGCTGTGAATGGAAGTCCAAGGATCTAGCAGTTGCTGAGTTCCACACCGCAAGAAGGCGAAAGAGCGAGAGCCAGACTCCCTTCTTCCAATGTCCTTATATGGTCCCCAGCAGAAGGTGTAGCCCAGATTAAAGGTGTGTGCCACCACACCTTTAATCCCAGATGATCTTGGACTCAGAGATCTCCCTGTCTTAATCTTCTGGATTCAATCACCACTGTGTCTCAAGATCTCCATACCAAGATCCAGATCAGAAACTTCTATCTCCCAGTCTCAAGATTAGGTTCACTGGTGAGCCTTCCAATTCTGGATTGTAATTCATTTCAAATATAGTCAAGTTGACAACCAGGAATAGCCACTACAGCAGCCCAGCTTGAAGAATATATCCCACACATAGACAACAGCATTTGAGATAGCTCCCACTCCAGTTGTTCAGGACCCACATGAAGACCAAGCTTCACATCTGTGTAACTGTCTTTTAAAGCATATCACTTCAGAATAATCTTCACTTTAGTGAAAAAAAAAAGTCATGTTCTCTATTCAGGATGATGAAAAGCATATTCTAAGTGGTGTCTTTAGCAAATTATACCTAGAATGATACATTTTTACTCTAGTCTTTCTTCATTGTTATTTTATAGCGAGTTGAAATATGACAATTAAGTTCCAAGGACTTCTGGGAACTTAGTGTAACTAGGCAACAATGATTGGGCTCTATCCCAATGACTATATTTTCATCCTTGATCAGGAAAAAGGTCATTTGATGCTTTCCCTGATAACCTCTTTCCAAAATAACAAAACATATTTCTTTGTCCAAATATTTGGTCTTACTGATTAAGCTATATCATTGATAATCTATTTTTATTTTAGTTTAGTAATTTTATATATTGTTGTTTCTCCCCCCTAAAGCCTTAAAAGTGTTCTCCTTACATAGTGATATATGCTTATATTTCGATAATATATGCTTATATTCAAATATATATATACTTTCTATATACAAGTAACAATTCAGCTTCTTAATGTATTATTCCCCTGCCCCACAAAAGTGTAACTGCTTCTAAATTGTGCTGATGTATCATAGAAATTGAGTTGAATATCTATGTAGGCTGAACATAATTATCCTCCTGCCAGGAACAAATAATTTATACTGCTTCAGAGAAATAAATATGCTTATGAATTTATGTGGATGGATAAATCCTTGTAAACCAAGCTCTTTATAAAACAACTGTAAAAAAAAGTATGTGGTGAAGCTAATGAATAAACTAGGACCATTATGGTGTCTATCATGTTTATGATGTCTATCATGTGTTTCCACAACTGACTTGCATTTACCGCCTATAAATAAGGGCAGAACATGCCAAACAATTTCATATAAGAACAGAACAGTTTTAGAATGAACTACTAAAAGTAAGCCACCCAAAGTCTTCCATTACACTTTCAACAAGATTTATGCATCTATATGGGTATGAAAAGAGATTAGAGATACAAAATGAAAATTCAGACAATTGAGCTAAAAAAATCACATGAAGTTTTATTATGTAAAATTTTTACTTCTTCAAAAATTTCTAGAAAAAGACTACACAAACACTAATCCCAGGTACAGGTCAATAAAAAAAATATAGGATCCCAAACTACACTAGGTAATTGCAGCAAGATTAGTGCAAAGCAAGTACATTTATTATTTGCAATGTAATCCAATATACCAAGAGATGGCATGTGCTTTATTTTAATTAGCCATTTCTTTTAAAGGGTTGCTTGCACCAACTGTCTTGATAAGAAAAAAAATTGTAGTCATTGCTCAAAATGCTTGTAGCAAATCTAGTTTTAAATTGAAGCAATTTATTCAGAAAGCAGTCTACTACTGCAGCAATAATCAATGTGTTTTCCCTGAGACTGTACTGGAGCTTTCCAAGGACTATTGTTAATTGCCTGTAACTAAATGACTGTCTGTGCCCTTAAATGTAAGTCTCTAGCACTCATTCATTAGTTGTGTTTAAGCAAATGCCAGTTTCCCTTAGGTTTTTGTTGAGCAGCTTTGTTTTTACAATTTTCAATATTCAGCCTCCGCCCCTTAAAGGGGTGGAGTCTATCATTTTAACCAAAGAATTCATTTTTGTGTTTGTTTTTGTTTTTGAAAGTCTGGGTTCTCTCTTTCTTTTCTCAGAAGCTTAGTTGTGCTGGGATGGAATCTTTTGTTTTTTTAAATGCTGCCTCTGCCAGCAACTTGGAGTAGAGCTGAAAACCAGGCTCCATTTCAAAAGGAAAATGACATTTGCAAGAGCAGTACCATTCACAGTCACATAGTAATGCAAAGATTAAAAAAACAGGAGGCCATGATAATTTCTCTTAACTGTGGCAAAATAACCACTTCTGATTTTGTTCTGATGTCATGGATAAGCCAGAAAAGAAATAGGGCTAATATTCCCTAAGTGTCCACTTGATGCAGGAGTGTACAGACTAAATTTAATGCACCATTTTCCTTGGGAGCATTTTCACAATGTGACAAATTTATATCAACTTCATAAATACGAGTCTGTGTACATTTACAATAGCTAAGCCTATATCAGATTACACAACAAAGGAGCAGCAGTGGTGTGTGCCTTCCAAAAGAAGAATAAGTTCTGTTCCCGACCTCCTTCTAAGGATGCTGGAAGAACACCATGTTTGTACTTGTAGCACTGCAGCGCATCTAATAAGAAATCTGAGATAAGTTTAAGGTTTTCGAGAATCGAGAATATTGTAAATTCTTCATTTCTTTGGATAAGTTTTCAAATGCTCTTATTTGTAGTAAATGGCTGCCCCTCAAGAGAGTTATTCTTGTTCATTATTCAGGTTTTAAGTATATGTTGCTATTCACATGTTTGTACCTTAAAGCTGCTCACATGACACACAGTCATACATACAATTGCAAATCTACATCAACCCAATTATTTCTTTATTAAAATTACTTTTCAGATAATACTATTGGTTATCTAAATATACTGAATATTTAATGTATTTGGTACAATTTTGATGGTTCATGACTTCGATAAAAAGAAATAACTCATATTTTCTCTAGAAATAAAAATAACTTACTTAAGTACAACTTTTCCTATAATTTATTCATATTCAATTTCTGAAAAAGAATGTATGTGAATTTAAAAGAAAGAGGGGCATATGGGATGCTTTGTAGGAAGGGAAGGGAAGAGACAAATGTAATTATGTTATAACCTCAAAAATAAAAGAACCAATTAAAAAAGAACCAAGAAATAAACATCAGTTTGAACATATGCAGAAACCTATATTATGAACACCATCTAAAGAAAATCAGCGTGTTTTTTTTTTTTTACTGTTATATTACTAAGAACATGGTTCTGGTATCATTTTTATTGTCTCTAAAGCTATTTGACTATGTATGGTACTTATACTATGTTACAATCTTGGACTTAGTGCTATGCCTCCAGCTGCGAAGTGTGGACTTGGAAGCACTATAGAAAAAGCATTCCCTGCTTGGCTAGTTATCTGCAGAAGAACAGCTGTTCTCTCTCCAATATTTCCTTAGAGCATCTCCTCACACAAGCCTTGGGTCAGAACTTGTACCAGCTTTTCATAAGCAATCACAATTTTAAAGAATTGAATTATGATTGGCATAAGATAAAATTCATAGACCTCAAGTGATAATATTAGTAAATTTTAACAAATGCCTACATTTAGATATCTACCCCAAGACAAGATAAAATATATTCCTTTATCCTATAAAGTCCCTCCTTTCCCCTTTCTAATAAACTTTCTCTTCACTTATCCTGTAAGAAATATACATTTTCTAGGTTATATCACTGCACTGTAGTATGATGTTCTTGTACTTTTGTAGAATCACATGGTAAATATTACTTTGCATTTGGCTTCCTTCACTGACTGTAACCCTATGAGTTTTTTTGTAGTATTTATCTTTAGCTTCTTCCTTTGGTTGCTGAGTAGAATCTATCTGTTTATGCGTAGATACTAGTTTATCCAGCATCTCCTGTTAAAGGAATTTGGGTTGTTTCCAGTCATTGTTAGTATGGATAAGACTACTTCAAACATTTTTGCATAAAACTTCCTGATAGTATCTCTCTCTGTGTGTGTGTGTGTGTGTGTGTGTGTGTGTGTGTGTGTGTGTGTGTGAGAACTCCAAAGGAGTAGAATTGATATTGACATTGATTTTTTCGCTTTACTAGAAAACTTTCCCAATGTAATAGCACAATTATGATCTCTCATCATCAATGTTTAACATACTAATTATGTTTGATCAATTTCCTATTTTCTTATGCAAGAAATTTCATTTTTGTAAATTAAACACGTGTCTTAATTTAGGGTTTCTATTACTGTGATGAAACACCTGAATCACAGTATATAGAGGGAAGTCAGAGCAGGAACTCAATCAAGGTAGGAATATGAGGGCAGGAACTGATGCAGAGGCCATAAAGAAGGGTTGCTCACTGGCTTGCTTCCCATTATTTGCACATTCCACTTTCGTATAGTATCCAAAAACACCAATCTAGGAGTGACACCACCTGCAAGGAGATGAGGCCTTTCACATCAATCATTAATTAAGAAAATGACCTTCAGGCTTGCCTACACCCAGATTTTATGAAGGAAATTTCTCAATTGAGGTTCACTCCTCTCCAATGACATTAGTTTGTGTTGTCTAGTTAACATAAAACTAGCCAACACAAACCATAAATAAAAGAACAGAACCTAGAAAAACAAAAAAGACACGATGCGGGCTATGTATGTGCTTCCATAGTTGAGCGTTCCTCTAGCATGAGGTCCTGTGTTTGATCCCTTGGACCACACAAGTGGTCATAATCTAAATTATTATCTCTCCCATAATGCCCAGTGTATTTTAAATCATGATGTTTTGGTATCTGAACCATCTTATGAGCATAAGTTGTACTTTCAGTCAGGTTTCTTTGTGTGGTGGGATTCAATTGGTATTCCTAGAGAACAAAACACAGAGTTCTCCACAGTATTATTTACCCTCATATTCTTTTTGTTCACACAGTGAGAATGAAACACTATCATGAAGGACATTTCGCATTTTGATCCTTACACTTTTCTAGCTCTCTCTTGTGTGGTTCCTTACAGTGTTTAACAGATAAAGCTAGTGTAATTATTTTCCATTATTTCATATTTCATGTTAATTTACTTTGAAATATTTAATTTCCTATTTTATCTTTTTCTATCTTAAAGATATAGTCAGATCTTCTTAAATAAATCTTCAACCTCCCATTTAATTTTACTAAGTATAAAAAAGTACAGTTGATTAAATAGTAGTTATATATATTTACTTTATTATACACTTACATTAGTAATGAACTAGATAATGAGAAACGTGACTGAGATTATTTTTCTTAATTGTTAGAGGAAATCTTTTATCACATATAAACACACACACAAACTGTTGCACACAAACACACACACACACACACACACACACACGCACACGCACACACACTTGCATGTTGTTGTGAGAAAATGAGGACCACACTTTCCAAATTATTTCCTTTTCAGTACCTCATTCCCATCATTATTTTACCCTATTTATGAGAATTTAGGAGTGAAATTGTTACCTATTATTATGTATTTTTGCAAGTCATGAATTATTTTACTGTTTTCAACTAAGCTTTTATTGATTGTGCTGTAAGTGACACAACTCCATTCCTTCATAGTTTCCCAATTACAGAATCTAAAACAACCCTAGATTTGTTTTTTAAGTAAATGACTGAATGTTCTGTGAGACTATTCTTCAGGAGATTTGAACAGCAGTATACTCACCCCAGGTAGGGAACTGATAGTAGACCAAAATAAGGATACTACCAAAGACCAGTTTGGTGAACCAAAACATTTTATTAGTGTTTAATTGTAGTTATTGGCAAAAAAGACTCAAATGACAGCAGCCTTAGCAAAGCCCACTCCAGTGGGTAATAATAGCTAATGAAAGCTAAACCACACTCCACAGCCTGCAGGCAGCATAACAAACTGGAGAGTGTCCTTCCCCAGTGACTAAACCTCATCCAGGTACCTTGGCTGGTTTCTACTTCTTCCAGACAGCTGATCTGGTCTCAGAGTCTTTGCAGCTTGGCTTGTCTAAGAGTGATTCTCAGCACTCTGTATTACTTTGGTCAGGAGACATCTAATGAATCTGGTTAGAGTTGTTTACTTTCTGAGCTTAAGGAGGGAATGTTCTACTTCTCTGAAACATCTTGTTGCTTCATCTCCCTTTTAGCATTCTATATGTTAATGAGCTTCCTTTCAAGACAGAACAGACAAAAGTGCTAAACACAACACCTTAATCAATTAAACTACTACTTTTCAGCTTAATGTCAGGAAACAACAGCTACCTATAAGTAATAATGTTTAGCCTATGATGATCAATGACAACATGCATACACAGGCACTTAGGTAGAGTGAGTTTCAGTATATGTATCCTTACCATTTACAAACTAGCAACTTAACTCTCCTTACAATCTTGATAAACTCTAAAGGAGAAAATGTAAGTGACTACCCCATTTTTTGTCCATCATTTTTGTATGAATATCAACATTCTGTATGCTAAACGAGAGCTTGCATGCAGCAAATGTCAAGAAAATTCCTCATTTAGACATCTCTACAGTAACATACATAGCATAATATAAGGGAAAGTAAAGAAAAAAGTAGTATCTTAATAATAAAAGTTTACAACACATTTTATTGTGATATCCACTTGGAGATCTAGGTTTTAAATCCACTTAAGCTCTCAGCCTTGAAGATTATACACAAGGACACTGCTCTTCAGAGGAATATACATAAAAAATCATGCCTCCTTGTGGGAGAGGATGGACAGCATTCAGTGGGTAGTTGAACAGTATATGTGCCCTCTAGGAACTATGCTATTTAGCCCCCCCCCCTTTTTTTTTTACCTTGAACCCAACCCATAGGTAACAACTCAGGTAAAAATGATCAAAAAGCATATGCAGATGGTCATAAAGCTGCCCTGTCTTAAAAATTTGTCTCTTTTATCAATTCTAAAAGCATAGTTCATAGGACCTTCTCAAGGGATATATGATTGTAAAAGTTGCTGCTTTGAGGCAAACCCAATATTATAGTTTGAAATGAGACATTTGCAACATTTTAGTTAAGAGGCAATATGTCAACCAAGTTCATTTTTACAAAAGCAGTGTTACTAAGCAACATTGTCACATATCACTTAATCCAATCACCCAGGAAACAGAGTTCACAGCTAAAGCTGGTTTAAAGCCTCACACAAGATGAATATGTTTGTACACGCCCATGAACCAAGAACTTGAGAGGCTGAGGCAGATGGATCACAAGTTCAAGGCCAGCCTAGGATACACAATGAGATCTAACATCAAAAAACAAAACAAACTAATTTGTCACAGAAAGGGGTATGAGATTGTTTTAATGTATCTGAAGTCACTCGCAAAAACATGAAAACAAAATAGTTCTTCTTTTTATATGTGGTTATTGTATAATTCTCCTTTGCTTTCATCCCCTAGAGTTAATGTACACCGTTGAACTTGCTGGAGGGCTTGGCGCTATTCTCTTGCTGCTCATCTGTTCGGTGACCATATATAAATGTTACAAGATAGAAATCATGCTCTTCTACAGGAATCATTTTGGAGCTGAGGAACTGGATGGAGGTAGGATGACTTCCCTGCGTTATCGTTGCTTCCAAATATACTTATTTGTGTCCTGCCTTTATTTACTCCAACAAAAGGAAAGCTGTGTGTTTCTTTGTAAGATCATTTTTGTATGGAAATATGTGTGGCGTTTTAGAAGCAATAGGTAGTTTTCTTGGCAAGTTACACCGACCCTCTTTAGACTTGTATTCCAAACAGCCCTTACAAATTACAGATGCTGATTGCAATGCCATCGGCATGTTCCTTCTCTCTCACCTTGTAATCAGCACTGAAAGGCCAGCTTCACTTTTCTATATGTAAGGTGTTTCTCTTTTAATTGTCTTCCCTAGTTGAGCAGTTTGAAGTGAATTTCAATTTGTTCTTGTTTAGACAGATAGCTGTTTTATTAACCTGTACCGACTATTTTAGCATTCTTCCAAGAGGCTCTTCAGTCTAATCCATCTCTCTATTTATAGATGCTAGGCTCCTGTCTGTCATGCCAAGGCTAGACCAATGGAAAAAAGGACAAACCCACATTGTTTTTTTATAATAACACATCTAACACCTTTGCTCATACAGAACAAGTAAACAGTGTTTATAGAAACAGTAATTATCATTTGCCTCAAGCCATCCAAGAATATCTGTGCATTCTAAAAAGAATCTAGGATTCATAAAATTGAGCTCCCTACACCATCCATTAGTGAACTTCAAGGTATTTTGTGTTCCTTTGGGGTCACTTGGAAAATGTAAGTTAAACTTGCAAAATACATAGAGTTTGAAAAGTGTCAAATTATTGCAGTTTCTCAATTCTGTTGATAAGCATTTCTCTTTGTCAGTTTTACATTAAATAGTGCAAAAGAAGATGAAACTTTGTCCCTGTTTCCATGGGTCCATAGCCAGAGCTATCAGTTGTCAAATGTGTAAAAAGGAGTGGTTTATTGGTATTGCCCAACATCCTCTCCATTTACCCTTCTCCTGCTGCCAGTAAGGTAAAGGACAGGCTGCAGAAACATTATTTTTCATGGAGTTTTCTTTGTTATTATTAAATTATTTTATTTATTTACATTCAAATGTTGCCCCCCTTCCCAGTCCCCCCTCCCAGAGTTATTTACCCCATTCCCCCCCTTTGCCTCTGAGAGGGTGAGACCCCCACCTCCTTTACCCACCTACTTCTACAGCTGTCCCCCCAGCATCCCCTTTCCCTGGGGCATCAAGTCTCTACAGGATTAGGCACATCCTCTCCCACTGAGGCCAGACAAGGCACCCCTCTGCTATATACTTAGCTGGGGCCATGGACCCATGTATGCTCTTCGGTTGGTGGCTAAGTCCCTGGGAGCTCTGAAGAGTCTGGGTTAGTTGACATTGTTGTTCTTCCTATGGGGTTGCCATCCCCTTCAGTCCCTTCAGTCCTTCCCCTAACTCTTCCAATGGGGTCCCTGACCTCAGTCCAGTGGTTGACTGGCTAGGCTATAAGTATCTGCATTGGTTTCAGTCAGCTGCTGGTAGATAGAGGAGAGCAATGCTAGGCACCTGCCTGCAAGCAAGAGTTTTCTTAAAGTGATTATTATTTTTAGTTGTTCTTTGTTTTCCATTTTCTTCTCTGTTCATAAAAATTAGTATATTTTAATTATTTCAAGAATATATAAGAAAACTTTCAATGTTAGAACTACTATTGGATGAGAGCAACAATCTGTGTGCCATACAGCCTAAAATTATTACTACTAAACCTCAAAACATTTACAAGTTTAGTATTATAATCTGCACTTCATTGATAAGGCAACTGAGCCAAAAGTTAAATAATTCTTATATCTTTATAGAATTTCTAATTTTCAATGATTTACATTTTATATGAAACTTATATAGCAGATTTGATTAATACCAGAAACCTTGAATTACTTCTCAATAAACTACTTTGTGATAAAATACATTAATTTAAAATAATAAATACATAAATAAACAAAACTTAAATATTTACTCAAAATTATAACTCTAGTATTGCTGTAAATGGCCAAGTAGGGATATAAAAGAAGTCTATTTCCAAATTCTTTACATTCTGTTACCAAGTCTTCATTATTTTTAAATTTTAATATACTCAATATAACCTGAATACATGCTGTTATTTGTGCAATTAGAAGTAGATGATATTTCAAAAAGCAGTATATTTAAACAACCTCACATTATCTATTAACCTTGCCTTAAAAAAATCTATTTTGTTCTGAATGATATGAATGATTTTACCCAAGCAATCAATTTCCAGTGCAGGCTTCATCTGTCATTTCCTGAATATAGAAAATGACAGAATTTGATTTTTAAAAAGCAGAACCATAATCAGTTGAATTTCAGTAATTTTAAATTTATTGTGAGGAACCTTGCTACCTATGCATACTTGAGTGGGTTACTTGTATAAGCCTAATGGATTTCATTGTTATTCTGAAGCTATTTGGGATCTCTTTTTTTTTTTTTTTTTGTATTGTTTTAGGTGAGAAGACAAAGCAGAGAAACAGAAACAATCAGTATTTTTTTTTAATTTTTTTATTATTTTCTTTATTTACATTTCAAATGCTATCCCGAAAGTTTCCTATACCCCGCCCCCCACCTCTGCTCCCCTACCCACCCACTCCCACTACTTGACCCAGGCCTTGCCTTGTGCTGGGTCATATAAAGAACAAACAGTATTTTAACAAGTTAAATTTTCCCTCAAAAAGCTAATTTAGTTTATAAATGCCTTAGGATTTATTAAAGCCTGTCCTTGAGGCTATCTTGAGCATAATCGGGTATATAAGTGCTAGGGCTTTCTTTGAGATGCTCCTGTGAATGTAATAAGCCTCAAGAAAGCCACGGTAATAAACTCAATTATCATCTGGGTAAGATTAATGTACGCATAATATTGCTAAAGAAAAAAGAAAGCAAAGACTGTTAAGGCAGAGAACACTGAAACGGTTTTAAGAGTTCATTCTGCAAATGCAGTGATCCTCCTTGAATTAAAACAGATCTGTTCCTGGTGAGACAGTGACTAAGAGCCCATCCTTAAGTAACCCACCTTACCACAATGGACCTGACTCGTACCATTTCTAGAAACACTGTTTTATAGGACACCTTTTTCAGTAATATTAGGAATGTAACAAGTTTGGTGCTAGAGAGATGGTTCAGTGGTCTGGAGGACTGGCTGTTCTTACAGAATACCCAGCCTGAGTTCCCACCACTAGCATGGTGGCTTCTTGAGAACAAAAGGACATAAATATTTACACTCACTGATTCTGCCTCAAAACACAGGTTCTTCCATTCCTTCTGCTCCCTGAGGCCCAGAAACCCTGATGCCCATCCTCTTCTCTGAAACCCATACAATTACCTAATCTTAGAGACATTCTTTCATTTCTTAAATAATTACTAATCTAGGGGTAGAAGTACTAAGCTATTAAAAACAATGAATTTATGAAATTTTTGGGTAAATGGATGTATCTGGAGGATATCATCCTTAGTGAGGTAACCCAATCACAAAAGAAGTAACTAGTTATGCACTCACTGGTAAGTGGATATTAGTCCAGAAACTTAGAATACCCAAGATACAATTTGCAAAACATAAGAAAACCAAGAAGAAGAAAGACCAACATGTGGATACTTCATTCCTTCTTAGAATAGGGAACAAAATACCCATGGAAGGAGTTACAGAGACAAAGTTTGGAGCTAAGATGAAATAATGGACTATCCAGAGACTATCCCACCTGGGGATACATCCCATCATCAGCCACCAAACCCAGACACTATTGCACATGCCAGCAAGATTCTGCTGAAGGGACCCTGATATAGCAGCCTCTTGTGAGGCTATGCCAGTGCCTGGCAAACACAGAAGTGGATGCTCACAGTCAGCTATTGGATGGAACACAGGGCCCCCCAATGGAGGAGCTAGAGAAAGTACCCAAGGAGCTGAAGGGGTCTGCAACCCTATAGGTGGAACAACAATATGAACTAACCAGTACCCCCTGAGCTCGTGTCTCTAGCTGCATATGTAGCAGAAGATGGCCTAGTTAGCCATCACTGGGCAGAGAGCCCCCCTTGGTTTTGCAAACTTTATATGCCCCAGTACAGGGGAATGCCAGGGCCAAGAAGTGGGAGTGGGTGGGTAGGGGAGCAGGGGCAGGGGGACGGTATAAGGAACTTTCAGGATAGCATTTGAAATGTAAATAAAGTAAATATCTAATTAAAAAACACTTTGGAAAATATCAATTCCCTGTATTGCTATCTCCCCACCATCATTTGCCTCTTCCAAAGGAAATGATTGGCAAGAGAAATGCCTGGCCTTTCAGAAGATTTTGACTTTTAAACATGCGTAATTCCATAATGAAAGGTGAAGCCATTTCTTTTTGTATTGGCTATTTTATTTGTTTTCATTTCAAATGTTATCCCCTTTCCCAGTTTCTCCTCTGCACACCTCCTATCCAATCCCCTCTTACCCTGCTTCTATGAAGGTATGTCCCCCACCCACCTTACTGCCCTAGCATTCCTCTACACTGGGGCATCAAGCCTTGACAGGACCAAGGGCCATCCCTCCCACTGATGCCAGATAAGGCCCCTTCAGCTCCTTCAGTCCTTCCCCTAACTCCTCCATTGGGGTCCCTGTGCTCAGTCCCATGGTTGGCTGCGAGCATCTGCATCTGTATTAGTCAGGGTCTGACACAGCCTCTCAGGAAACATCTGTATCAGGCTCCTGTCAGCAAGCACTTCTTCGCATCAGCAATAGTGTCTGGGTGTGGTGTCTGCATGTGAGATGGATCCCCAGGTGGGGCAGTCTCTGGACGGCCTTTCCTTCAGTCTCTGTTCAAGCCTTTGTCCATGTATTTCCTTTAGAAAGGAGCAATTCTGGGTTAAAATTTTGGAGATGGGTGGGTGGCCACATCCCTCAACCCCAGGGGACATGCCTAATATCTGGATATTGTCTCAACAGGTTCTCTCTCCCCTTTGTGGAGTATTTCAGTTAATGTCATCCCCATGGGGTCCTGCCAGGCTCTGGCTATTATGACATCTAGGACTTTCTGGTTGTTACCCCCAGTTACCCATCCCCCATTGATTCACACCACTGTTCAATTTCCTGATCCTCTGTACATCTCCTCAATCTCCTCCCATACCTGATTCTGCCCCTCTTTTTCCCTTCCCCCTCCTCTATTCCCCACAAATCACTCCCACCTCTACTTCCCCTGATTTATTGTTCCCCCTTCAAAGTAGAACCGAAACATCCAAACTTTGGTCTTCCTTCCTCTTGAGCTTCATGAGGTCCATGAGATGTATTGTGGTCATTACATGTTCTTTGCCTAATATCCACTTATCAGTGAGTATATACCATATGTGATCTTTTGTGACTGAGTTGCCCTACTCAGGATGATATTTTCTAGATCAATCCATATTCCTGTGAATTTCATGTTTTTAATAGTTGAGTAGTACTCCATTGTGTAAAAGTACCACGTTTTCTGTATCCATTCCTCTATTGAGGGACATCTGGGTTGTTTCTAGATTCTGACTATTATAAATAAGGCTGCTATGAACACAGTGGAGCATGTGTCCTTATTACCAGTTGGAAGATCTTCTGGGTATATGCCCAGAAGAGGTATTGCTGGGTCCTCTGGTAGTACTAT
>NC_034613.1:74339064-74346250 GCF_900095145.1 Mus pahari | reverse complement strand
TGGTCTTGTAAACTTTATATGACCCAGCACAGGGGAAGGCCAGGGCCAAGTAGTGGGAGTAGGTGTGTAGGGGAGCAGGGGCAGGGGGGTATAGGAAACTTTTGGGATAGCATTTGGAATGTAAATAACGAAAATAATAATTTAAAAAAAAGAAAATGTTGAACATGTTTTTAGATGTTTCTCAGCCATTCGGTATTCCTCAGTTGAGAATTCTGTTTAGCTCTGTTCCCCATTCTTCGATAGGATAATTTGGTTCTCCGGAATCTATCTTTTTATGTTCTTTGTATATATTAGATATTAGCCCTCTATTGGATGTAGCGTTCATAAAGACCTTTTCCCAATTTGTTGGTTGCCATTTTGTCCTATTGACAGTGTCCTTTGCTTTACAAAAGCTTTTCAATTTTATGAGGTCCCATTTGTCAATTTAGAGCATAGGCCATTGTTGTTCTGTTCAGGAATTTTTCCCCTGTGCCCATATGTTCGAGCCTCTTCCCCTTTTCTTTTCTATTAGATTCACTGTATCTGGTTTTATGTGGCAGTTCTTCATCTACTTGGACTTGGGCTTTGTAAAGGGAGATGAGAATGGATCAATTTGTATTCTTCTACATGCTGACTTTTAGTTGAACCAGCACCATTTGTTGAAAATGCTGTCTTTTTTTTTCTTTTTTATCCTTAGCCATCTTATCAGTATATTGATTCTAAAAAAGGAAACTTAAAGATTAGCTGCTAGTGAGTGGTTCCATCTCAATCACTGAAGAAAAAAAAACAGTTTTACTAGTCTTTTGAAGATTTACTATTTTATTTTTATTTTGAATTGTATGATCTGAAAGAATTTTAACCAAAGACCAAATGATTCCCATTCCAAAATTGTATCCAACATAAAAGATAAGGAAGTGGAGAATTTAGTATCATGAGCCCATTCAGCTAGTTTTTTTTCAAGTCCTCACAGTATTTCCCGACTCTATCAGTCCTATAATACAAAGATTCTGATACAGAGGATTATATTGAGGTTTTTTTCTAGGATAAAATATATTTCTGCTTTACTGTCTCCTTTTGTCTCCAGCCCAGCTTTAAATAAACTACAGATGTTTTGTTACCTGGATTCAAGCCTTGTCACTGCTTTTTTTTTTTCATAGCTCCCAGCTTTTTGGATCATGTTTATTGGACTATTGTCAAGTATGTTTGTGAATACATAATTGTTAAATCTCATTATCCTGCATATAGTTCTGTTGGTTTAGTATTACTTTTGTTATTATATGTTGACTACTTCTATGAGGTTAAATACTAAACCTGGATTTTATATTCCTTGCCTCTTCTGTTTTTTCTTCATCATTCTTTCTATTCCCTGGTTCTTCTTGGTGAAGTCTATGTCAATGCCCATATTTTTCCCTAAATTATCATCAAAGCCAGTCAATACCACCTCATGCCAATCAACATTTCCCCTTAATTTCAGTGCTTTTTCTAAGTCTTCTTCACTGTTTTCTTGCCTTCATAGTTTACATGTCTACATTATCCTTTACACTCTCCATAATTTTCTTTCTAAATACAAAATGATTGTGAATACTTTTTCTTAAGCAACAGACAATAGAAATGTCCTATTTTTCCTACAAGAGCAATCTGGCCATCCTAGCTCAGAAAATAATTGCTATCCAATGGTAGATTAAATCACATGTGTAACATTGCCACTCTTGTATGATCAGTTCTGTTGAAAGAATGGTGACATGTTGCTTCTTGGTCCAAGACAGCTGTTGAAAATTAGCCTAAGGTAATGGAATTATACAATACTCTTGGGTTATTGTAGCTAAATTTTATGTCTGTAAAGGTTAGAGGTTATATGAGTAGTTTATCTAATCCCCTAACATCATTATTCCACAATAAAATGAAAGTTTATACAAATGCTGCTATATTGACTTTTTAAAAATAGATATACACTGAGCCTGATGGCACAGGCCTTTAGCTCTCACTTTGGAGGAAGAAGCTGGCAGATTTCTCTGAGTCTGAGGACAGCTAGTCTACATAGTGAGTTCCAGACAAGTTACAGATACACTGTGAGACCCTGCCTCAAAAAGAAAACAAAAATATTTAAAGAGGTTTGAGTCTTGTAAATGAGTGTGTGTTGAATGTGTATATATGTGCTTCAAGGGAAAGAAAATCGAATTCAAGAAAATTTTTGAACCTTGTATGACAGCATTCCAGAGATAGAAACAGGAGATCCAACTGCTGACATCCAAACATTCTTTTCCAGGGTACAGGACCATGGTAGCCTAGAGTTCCCAAAGGATATTGACCCTGATAGATACTTCTAAGGATTGGGTATATATCCAAAATGTATTAAGTAATCCATGTGTCTTGAGTATCATGGATTTCAGAGATTATATATTTAATAAAATGCACTGATTTTCACAATTGATCCTGATTTTTAAACTTCTCTTGAACTAATTAGTGATATATCTACTTTTGATCTGAAATAAAGATATTTTAAATGTTTTTTGGGGAGCTGTCTCTAGAATAGTCCCTTGTTCTAATTAAATAGATCAACATCGTGATAAGAAAGACCAGAGAACTTACACCAACACAGTACCATAGTCTATAGTATACTAAATTAGAAAGGAAAACATCAAAATACCAGCCTTCTTTGTTTTTCCATGCCTTTGCCTGGAATTTATCTTCCATGTTTATTTTAAAAAACTATAATCATTCATTGTGTTTATTTTTTCCAGAGCAGGGTGTTTATTCCCCCTCTCCCTCTGCCTGTGGGTTATACAGGTCATGGTCACTCATAATCCTAATGATGTAAGTTTTAGGGACATTATAATAACCAACACAATTCATATTTTGAAGATGAAGATAGGGATCTAATTCAATGCTTAGTATTATTATCAACATTGGACTAATGAGTTAAAACAATCTTTTAAAATCTCTACATCATCTTTAAAAAATGATCACTTGTTCCCTGTTGAATATACACAACCAACTGGCATCTATGTAATCTTAGATCACACATATACTTAGGATTTTTTCTCATTCAACTACCAGTTCTTTCCTTATTTGTAGATTCAGGACACTGTCTTCATGTACACAGTGAATGAAATACTGTGTATCCACATGTAATTTAAAAAAAAAATTTATGGAGCTGGCCTTTTGTTATCTTTTTTGTTAGTGGTGAGTAGTGAAATTACATACAGTTTTTGAATTCCCAAAGGGGAAACAAAATGTTATTTTGAGTATATGACCTATTCAATGTCATAAACTGCTAAAGGATGTGTCAGTCCTTCTTAACCTACCTGATACTATTCTGCTACCTCTTCTCCTCTTGTTACATTAACTCTTCCTGAGGAGATAAAAGTAAATATCTATTCACTCAATATAGGGCACTGCAGACAGATAAATGCAACAATTCCATGCAAATCCAACTTGGTCAATCAATGAATTTTCAGAGGGCGTACTTAAAGAGCATGGCTGAGGGTTTTCTCTCGGGAGTACAGGTGACCCCCAAACAACTGTTTCACCATAAAATCCCCTTCCTTCTTACACAATGTCCTTATGAAAGCTGTATCATAAAGTCCTACTTTCTGTTAATCTTTCCATTCTTAGACACATACACATACACACACACACACACCACTACCACCACCAACAACAACAATAATAGAAATAATAACAGAAACAGAAACAAATAAATAACCAAACAAACAGAAAAACCTTAGCATCTCCCATGATCACTTGCTTCTGGTGGGATGTGAGGGCAGGAGGAATCACTACATCCTCAGGTGAGTGTACTGTGACTCTCCCCTACCTTCTTCTAACTAGGGAGTGACAAATGCTCCATTGCCATAGTTATCTCTGCACTGTTTTGCTTGTTTTGTGGCCATGACTAACTGTCCAAAGTAATCACTACTCCAAAATTCTGGATGTGATAATCATGTTGTACCCCAAGTAAAGAGCCACACTAAAACACCTCTTAAGACTTCTAACAATTATGTTAGCTTTTACCTTCTTAAGGCTGCAGAGAAAGGACTTTAATACCTGTTAAATGACTCTAGAACCAGTTTGCTATATAGTTAAGATACATTTACTACCAAACAGCTTCATGAAATTGTTTTTATCTCATGTCTTATCCATTCTGGGGATCAAACTGATGTCTTTGACATATTAGACAAGTGCCCTACCACTGAGAAATGTCTTAGCTTTCAAGGTGCTCCTTCATAGATCAGTAATTAAAATCTCAAATGACTCAGAATTTATTCGAAGTCAGAAGTTCAGCTCATCTGCTTTTGTTCTCATCATAAAACACCACAAATATTGTATTCTTAGCATTTAATTTACCTTTGCGTGTATGTGAATGTAAATTCAGGTACACATGGGCCATGCACAAATTTGGAGGTCAAGACAGCCTCATGTGGTGGTCCTCTCTTTCTACTCTGTTTGAGGTGGGGTAGCTTTGTTGTTTTTCTCCCTGGCATATGAAGATTAGCTGGCCTGAGACTTTCCAGGAGTCTCTTGTCTCAGCATCACAGCAGCAGAAACTTCAGATTCTAGATGTCGTTGCTATTATGTTTGGATTGTTATGTAACTTCTGAGAATTCGAACTCATGTTCTCACACTTGCAGGGAAAATGCTTTCAATCTCTGAACCATGCAACTAGGACAATGTTTTAATTATTGTCACTTGTCATATGCTTGCTATCTTAGCACTCAGGAGGCTATGGTAAGAGACTGGTAATTTGAGGCTAGCCCAGTGTGAACAGAAGGGCCCTGTCTCAAAAGCTATGTATTTTAGTGTTCCATTTAAACATTTAAGAATGTATAGGTAAAACAGTCTAGAAAAATATGAAATGGCAAACATGTAAACTAGGCCAATGTTATAAAATATCTAATTGCTTGATTCAAGCTGCTTTATTTGAGGATATATTTTACACAGACTACCATAACAGAATTGAAATTAAAATCAAGTTAAATTTAGGTAGAGAATTTTCTTAGCATGTACAAACTTCTTGGTTTTAAACTTAAAAATCACCAAAAAAAAAAAAAAAGCTTTAAACAGCTATTCAATAAAGCACGAAGGTCAAAATACAAAGGTTATAAGTTTATAATTTTAATGTGTATGCATTCCTTTATTATTTATAAAGTTCTACAGTATTTTTAACATGAAAAAATATATCTTGGAAATGTGAGGTTGCATAGGAATGTAAAACATTTCCTGAAACCTAAGAGAGAAATGTGGCCCCAATTATGTCAGTGACAACTTCTAATTATCTGTTTTCTGAGTTATCTTATTCCTAAACATACACCTTTGACTCCCTCAGTTTTATTTTAGTAACCCATTTTGTGAATAATGGGCTCTGTCACTTTCATTTATGTCACTTCTAAATATTTGGAAGTAATAAAAAAGGCAGCTGCCAACAACATCTGACAACTACTCAATAGATATTAAAGATCCAGCTCTCAATCTCAAACCATTTCTCATGTCAGCATACCTCTTTCCAAGAGAGATTCAGTGCACTATGCTCATCTAGAAAAGAGAGAGGTCAACTTACATTTTTTAAAGATGTGTTTTTCTAAAACCACAATCCATGAGTTGCTCAGCTTCTCAATCCTCTTACAGAGTACTGAAGCCCATAGTCTCATATGTGTTAAAGAGAAGGATGCGCTTGTTGTCAGCACTGCAAACAAGTTTCTTTTGTTATGTTTTCAGTTTTTCTTTCTCTCGTGAAGATTACATAATGATATTTCGTGTTGGCTCTTTGGTTTGGTTTGGATTGGTTTTGTGTCTTGAGAAAGTATTCACTGCTCACTGTTATGTTTAGGTTGGTCTTGAACTCTTGACCTCGAATGATCTTCTTCAGCCATCCAAATAGCTTAGACTATGCATACATATTGCCACATCCAAAATATTTTATTTTATTGGAATCGTTGCATGAGTAATTTCTTAGCATCATTTCTATCTCTCCCTCTCCACGATCCAGATGATCCCATGCTTCCCACCCATCTCAAATGCAAGGTCTTGTTCTTTATTATCAACATGCGTGATATGCATGTGTGTATGCAACACATACACAAACACATGCAATAGAGTTTATTTACTATTGCTCATATATACATGTGTTTAAGATTGACCACTTGGGATTGCATAACCTATCAGTCACTTCATCCCTAGAAAAAAAAACATATCACCCCTCTCGTAGCAGCCATTGACTCCCTATAGTCTTCTCCTAAGGGTATAATCTTGTGAAATTCTCCCATCAGCATGACCCTGGGTTTTGTTTTTGTTTTTGTTTTTTTTTTTCTAGTCACTACATAAGTCTTGTTTAGGCAATCTTATTGTTGAGAATTCATGGGAAAAACATCTCTGTTAATGACTACTGGAAACAGTCTTGTATCAGGTATCTTTCAGTCCCCTCTTTTGTAATGTTTCCTGAGCCTTGGTTATACAGATTATGTTGTAGATTTACTAATTGGAGCTGGGCACACCAAACTTTCTTAATAATAGTTTAAGTTAATATTTTTATTTATTTTATAAAGATTTATTTATTTTATCTATGTGAATACACTGTAGCTGTCAAACACATCAGAAGAAGGTATCAGACCATATTATAGATGATTGTGAGTCACCATGTGGTTGCTGGGAATTGAACTCAGGACCTCTGGAAGAGCAGTCAGTGCTCTTAACCACTGAGCCATCTCTCCAGCACAATATTTTTATTTTTATTTTTATTTATTTATTTTTTTTTTTTGTTTTTCTAGACAGGGTTTCTCTGTATAGCCCTGGCTGTCCTGGAACCCACTTTGTAGAACAGGCTGGCCTTGAACTCAGAAATCCACCTGCCTCTGCCTCCCAAGTGCTGGGATTAAAGGCGTACACCACCACTGCCCAGTCTAATATTTTTATTTCTTAACTTTATAGAATATAAACTCTCTTTTTACTATAAAACCTAATTTTTGAAACAGTAAATACAATAGATATTTCAGTCACTATAAAAAGGAGAAACCTGTTGAATCTATTTTTTTTTATTATTTTCTTTATTTACATTTCAAATGCTATCCTGAAAGTTCCCTATACCCCCCCCTGCCCCTCCTCCCCTACCCACCCACTCCCACTATTTGACCCAGGCCTTCCCTTGTGCTGGGTCATATAAAGTTTGCAAGACCAAGGGGCCTCTCTTCCCAGTGATGGCCGATTAGGCCAT
>NC_034613.1:74324613-74337924 GCF_900095145.1 Mus pahari | reverse complement strand
ATTTCTGGAGTTCAGCTTCTTGAGCTCTTTGTATATATAGGATATTAGTCCTCTATCAGATTTAGGATTGGTAAAAATCCTTTCCCAATCTGTTGGTGGTCTTTTTGTCTTGTTGACAGTGTCTTTTGCCTTACAGAAGCTTTGCAATTTTATGAGGTCCCATTTGTCAATTCTTGTGAATCTATTTTTTTAACTGATTAAATGTTGAGTTTCTTATTTTGTTTTCATTTTATTCGTGATACATGATAGCCAGAATCCCATGAAAACCATGGAAAGAGTAATTTAATGATTATACTTGAAATTATGATGAATATTAGAATTCCTACCAGCTGTTTTCCATTTCTGTAGTGGACAGAATTGCAGTTGGTGACTGAACCTGCAACAGAATAAGGAATAGGCTCTCTTAGGCCCTATCACTATGTTTACTTATTGTTCATACTTTTAATCATTTTATAAATCAAAGTTGAAATTAAATGATCCTAAGCCTCTTTAAAAATATCCAAATTGGGGTTGTTAAATGCAGTACATGCATTAATGACATATCTAAACACGTAGCTTTTTCTAAACATGGCTAAAGACTTCCTATTATCTGAGTCTAAAAAAATATGAAAATTGGCATTTCATTACATTTGTTTGTTTGTTGGTTGGTTGGTTGGTTGGTAATGCAAAAAGTTGAATCTGCTGGTGATACCACTAGTTTAAGGGTTCTGGCAGTAAGTTCCATGCCCTTACTCCTTCATGACTCTTGACATTGAAATTTTTTTCCTATTATTTTCATTACAACAAAATAATCACTTTGTACCTGCAAGCTACTTGCAGAATTGTTGGAGCTGTTGAACACATGACAACAATTAATATAACCTTCTTCTGGGGTTTTCGAAGATTGGAATGTTTGAAATTATTTTTCAATAAAAGTGAATATTGTTAATATTTTATTGCTTCCATTGTAGAACTTACTTTGCATTTTTTGACAGATAACAAAGATTATGATGCCTATCTGTCATATACCAAAGTGGATCCTGATCAGTGGAATCAAGAGACTGGGGAAGAAGAACGTTTTGCCCTTGAAATCCTCCCTGATATGCTTGAAAAGCATTATGGATATAAGTTGTTTATACCAGATAGAGATTTGATCCCAACTGGAAGTAAGTTAATGTTTTCTCATGTATATTTCATGTGTTTGTGTTGTAAATTGTTATGTCTATGTAGTCACATACATGGCATTTTAGTGTCTCAAGAAACGTTTTTTGAAGAAATTTAAATTTTATATACCAGAAGATACTTTATTTTTCTATAAAGCATTGTATTTTATGATCCTTAATATTTATTTAAATCATCTGGAAAAATATGTCTGATATTTTTAGAATGGAGGTCAAAACTCCATTCAAAATGCTAATTCATTGTTTCACCTTCACAATGTGTTAACAGATAATTCTTACCTACTATGTGAGCCAAACTAACAAAGACTTGGAGCTCTTATCAGTTCACTTATCTTGATCCATTGTTTTTTCTTTATAGCATACATTGAAGATGTGGCTAGATGTGTAGATCAAAGTAAGCGGCTGATTATTGTCATGACCCCAAATTATGTAGTTCGAAGGGGCTGGAGCATCTTTGAGCTGGAAACGAGACTTCGAAACATGCTTGTGACGGGAGAAATCAAAGTGATACTGATTGAATGCAGCGAACTCCGCGGAATTATGAACTACCAGGAGGTGGAGGCCCTCAAGCATACCATCAAGCTCCTGACGGTTATTAAATGGCATGGACCAAAATGCAACAAGTTGAACTCGAAGTTCTGGAAACGTTTACAGTACGAAATGCCTTTTAAGAGGATAGAACCCATTACACATGAGCAGGCTTTAGATGTCAGTGAGCAGGGGCCTTTTGGGGAGCTGCAGACTGTCTCAGCCATTTCAATGGCTGCGGCCACCTCCACAGCTCTAGCCACTGCCCATCCAGATCTCCGTTCTACCTTTCACAACACCTACCATTCACAAATGCGTCAGAAACACTACTATCGAAGCTATGAGTATGATGTACCTCCTACGGGTACCCTGCCACTTACCTCCATAGGAAATCAGCATACCTACTGTAACATCCCTATGACACTCATCAATGGGCAGCGGCCACAGACAAAGTCAAGCAGGGAGCCGAATCCAGACGAAGCCCACACAAACAGTGCCATCCTGCCGTTGTTGCCAAGGGAGACCAGTATATCCAGTGTGATTTGGTGACAGAAGAGCAAAGGACATCCCGTTCCTGGGAGTTTGAAAGGAATCTGCAGTCCAGTGCCTGGAACTCAATCCTCGACTGCTGCTGTTAAAAACATGCATTACAATCTCTAGAACACGAGGAAAAACAGGGTCTTGTACATATATTTTTTTGGAATTTCTTTGTAGCATCAGTGTCTTCATGTTTTACCATGTCTCTACCATTACATTTTTGACTTTGTTTTATATGTCATTGGATTTGTAAATTTACATTTTTTTTAAAGAAGAGACTGATGTATAGATAGAAACCCCCCTTCCTTTTTTTGCTTCACTAATTTAGTTTTAGAATGGGTTTTGAATCTTCTTTTTAAATTTTATTTTGCTTTTAACATTTCCTTGGGGTGCTTGGACAAATCTATCTGATGGGACAAGGAGCACCGGATCCTCTCTCGGGTTCTTCCTAGGACCAGCTTGGCCATATGGGCCTTCAGAAAGCAGTGCAACTGAACGCCAGCCTTGCATTGCCATTTGGGAACAAAAGAGAGAGAGAAGAAGATCTGTCATAGGAGGGCCCTGCCTTCAGAGCCCTGAAATCTCTTCCTTGTCCCCACCTCATTACCCACCTCTACCCTCTAATGGCAGCATGATGTGTAAACTCTGCAGGGGGTAGGGGTAGGTCTAACTGTCTTAACATTGAATTCACTGCTCTTCAGAATACACTCTAGACCCAAAGTTGTGCTAGTCATTCAACAGTGACCACTACAGAGTGCTCACTACAGCGTGAAGATCGAGGGCATGAAAATGGGGAGAGTGTTGTTTCCGTTTTTTAAAAATGAGTTGATGTATCCTTATATATATAAATATAAATATATATATATATATATAAAACAGCAAAACAAAACAAAACAAAGAAAAAAAACACACAAAAATACAAAACCAAAAAAAAAAAAAAGCCCTATATTTGATCACTTCCTGGAAAGGCATGAATGTGTTTGTGGCTGTTTTTGTTTGATAATCTACTTCCTCTTTTCCCTCTATAATTAATTTTTCTGCAAATGAGATTATGTGCAAATACCAGGCAAGTTAACTCAGATAAGTGAATCAAGGCAAGTAAAAATGAAATTTATACTGAAAGCTTCCAAACCAAAGGAAGAACAGGATGTGTCATCAAATATGTTTTGTTACCTTGTATTATACAAAATGTTATCTTCTAAAGAGTCAGGAAAACTGTGAAACTTACTGTGGGGTCCCCTTGTACTTAAATGTTAACTGACTTGTATTTACTTCTCAACACTACATTCAGAACCTAAGTGGTTTCAGTTTATGAACATAAGCAGCATTTATTAATATCAAGGTTGTTTAAATAATATCTCAGGAGGTCAAATGTATGAATAACAACACAAACTACTACTTTCAAAATAAACATTATTTACACAAAATAGTTTTAAATTAGATCAGAAAATACTTAAAATACTTAATTTTTGTATAGAAATTAATTTAATTTTAACTATATGATTCTATCTTTCAGAAACAGAAAGTTGATGCTCCCAGAAAATTTGCCACTTACTATCTAGCTTTATGTTGGAAATCAATCATATAAGCAGCTAATTCCCTGTCATGTTAAGTATGATGCTAAATCAATCATGAAAGATCCTGCAGAAGGCAGAATTCTTAAAATGACAATCTACCTATGTAGATTTTAGTTTTCTTAAGAAAAAAATCTACGTGACAAAACCACTGATAATAACCCTTAAGCTTTATAGAACTTACTTTAGTAATTCATCATGGGAAATTCCTACTCAGTCCTCATCTGTTAGTTCATGTAGTGACTACTCTGAGTTTGTTTAATTCCTGCCGCTCCCTATAAGGAGAAAACAATTCTAGAGTTTGGGTCACAAGGCTAAGGTGTGAGTGGGCCACATAAACATAAAAGTATAAATTGCACTAGCATCCATTGGAGAGGACAAGCTAGAACTATGAGCATAGGAGAGACAAGTACAAACATTTTGTAACAATGCAAAGGTCTCAGTGTCTGTGTGGCAAGGCAAAGGAGCCTTGGGATGTGCATTGATTTTTATTTGCTTAAAAAACATTGACTTCCCTGACAACTTGCCTGGGTCTTCTCTACAGTATGTCTTTATTCTTGTGCTCCCCTTGGTTCTGTGTCACATTTTCAAAAACCAGAACTGAAGCTTCAAGGACACAAACCTTTAAGGTCAGCTTTGCACACTTGGGTTATTTTCAGAAACGGAGAAGGCCATTGTTTACATCGTACTATGGACACTTGTCATTGGACTGGATTCCAAACTCCCCCAATACTCAGAAGAGTGGAAATGTGGCAATGGCCTGATTTATTTCTTTGTTTGTTTGTTTGTTTTTAAAAAATTTTTTAAGTGCACGATGGGTGTGTGGAATAAATGTAAAGGAAGTAATCAGACCACAGTCATATTTTAGGCATTCATAGGTGTTAATTTAGCTGCATTGGGAGTACATTTTTTGTTCTATTTTTAGTGTAGATTTAAGCACTTTGAATAGCATGATTCAGGGATTGATGGGTAATATTTGATACTCTCACAATGTAAGAAACTTTTTTTTTCCTCCAATGCTTTGTTATATTTACAAATGAAATAAATGCAAAGGAAGCTATCTATAGCTTTAGAAACATTCCTCCCAAGTTTCTATTCCTCTATCAGCTCCACATGAGAACCAGAGAAGGGAACTCATGGGTTCACGTGTTCTGTGTGTAACAGAAGTTCTGTGAGAACTCAATAAAATGAAGAAAAAACATGTATTTTCCCTAGTGCTTAGGTTTCATCCTTCTCTTTCTGTTTGTTTGGGGTTCTGGGGGATAAGATTATTCTAGCTATAAAAACACATTTGAAAATGTGAATGTGTTAGCCAAGCTGGGGGGAAGAATGGACTTCCAGACTTGGACACGTGTGATATTTGGTATTGCCTGTTTTTCATCAATCACCGCCTGAGCTCTGAATGATACATTATGGATTCAAAGTCCATTTGGTTCTTTAGTGTAACCTCAACTTGCTGCTTCTGAGCATCTTAGTCTTTATTCTGGTGCTCAAATCTTTGATTATTTAATTTGTATCCCATCCCTTTGGTCTTCAACAGGCAGAGAAGACCTTTGTATGTTGTGTTACCAGCTGATCTAAGTTTAGATGAAGTCTATGAAATCCAAGACGTGATGAGATCTGAACTTACTATATTTCTATAGCTAAGCATATGATTGTTCAGTCAACCATTTTGTGATTATTATTTTTTCATACTATATGTATTTGGACTCTATCAACTTAATCTTAAATATGTAGATGCTGGTTTCTTCCATATTTCATTGTTAATACATATTTTGTAACAAGAGGAAATATTAACTAAGAACCAATTCCTAAACTCTAAGTATGCTTTGTTTATCCTAGAATAGTCATTAACTTTTCAGAGACTATTTATGTGAATTGAGATTACTATTTCTAGGAAAACATTAATTTGTACATTATAAGCTATTTTCTGATTCTGTAATGGTACCCTTGCTCTCCTGTTAAAGAAGAAGCTTTTAATCTTGTATTTATTTTTTTCTCTTTTATTTGTTGTTTTGTTTATTTTGGTTTTGAGACAGGATTCAGGCTGGGATTCAACCTCTCAATTCTCCTGCCTCTGCCTCTTGACAGCTGAAATTTTAGGCATATACACCCAAATCAGCAATTTCTTCTTTATTAGTTTAGGTGAATACATTAGTCTCACAAGAAATCTTATTGACATTCTAAGGAGAACATCAACATCACACAAGTGAAATAACTGAATGGAACTAAGAGAATGCACATACACAAAAGAGGAAAATGTCTTTTTGTCTCTGATCTGAATTTGTTTGACCATTCATCCCATCACTGATGTAGTTGATGAAAAATAGAGGCAAAATATTAAATCGCTTAGACATCACACTACAGATTTCTATTCCCTATTGTGGAAATTTTTTCCAACTGTACATAAACAGTTATTTAAAAAATCACAATGTGACTCTGTAATAAGCGAAGAAAGTTTTGTCAATGGAAGCAGAGGTTATTTCTTGCCTTATCGTGGATCTTTCCCGCCTGATTAATCTGAACAAAGAAAGTAGCCAACAGTTTCAATTATCCTTATTAATAGGCCTTACACTTGAGTTTCAGGGATATCGTGGTTCTATAAAATAAATGAAAGGAAATAACTAAACGTGTAAATCTGTTTTCCTGGGTGTGACTCTCAAGACATCCAGCATCCAAGAAAGCCATAGATGTTTAAATTCAGAGGACAGTCTTTTATGCTAATATTAATATAAACTCACATATTTGAAGGCATTGTTGTATCTTTGATTTTTTTATCTTCATTTATGAAAATTCAGGGTAATTTTTTTTAACAAAGATTGCCCCCATCCAAAATGACCTGATTTTTTGAGAGAAATTGTGTGAAGAAAAATTTAACAATAATACATAATTTTCAACAAAATATATGAGGAATCTATCCATTATTATTAGTTTCATTTATTCATTTTTATACTCATTTAAAACAGGAGAATATGCAAAATCCCAATTTTACAATTATGACTTACTTCATTAAATTTTTTGTTTGTAAAAACACATTATCTGCCAAAAAAAACCAAACAGTAGAGAAAGAGAAAAAATACCCATTCGATGTGTTTTTCTATAAGAAATCAGTTTTATTATGAAAATGTTTAGAGTTTGTTATGGACTTCTCTTTTGGTGATTACAATTTTGCTACTTTCATAAATTCAAATATGACTTTGGAACAATATGTAGAACTTTGAAAAGTGAGGTGGTAGTAATTTAAAGTTGCAGGGTTTTTTTGTTTGTTTTTGTTTTTGTTTTGTTTTTTGTTCGTTGCAGAGTGAAAACCTATGCTCTATAGTAAAGACTGTCAGAACGAGTTGTAAAAATCTTAGTTATATCTAACAAAAGGAGGAGAAAGAGGAAGAAGAGAAAGAGAAAGAGAGTTAATTCTAATTTTAATTTGATGTGCCCTTATCATAGTCAGCTTTTGGTTACATCCATAGAAAATGTTTTAAAGAAAAATAAAAGGAGATCAACTTTAATTTTCCATTCAGTATTATATCTTTTTTACAGACTCAGAACACAAAATGTTTTTCGATTACAGATAAGATAGGCATATATATTTCTAAGATATATATGGCTTTATAAATATATATATGTGAAATTCCTTCTGTTTATTAGTAAATTTTCCTCTAATAGCCTCTGCATTCACTGACAAACTCATTCTTCTGAATCCTTCATTAAAGTAAGTTACTTTTATTTTTTTCTATTTACTGCTTTTATTGATATATCCTCCAGTGTTCATAAATTTGATTCTTTTCTCGTTTTTAACACAAGGAAGCACTCTAAAAAATATCACTACACTGTGTTCCCTCTACTACCAAAAACAAGCTCAAAAAAAAAAAAAACTGCCCATGAACTTCAGAGTACCAAGTGTAATATCTATGTTGTAAATTTCAATCTTCAGAATCTAAATGTTACCTTTCAAAAGGCATGCTGTGTCATTTAAAAAAAGAGTTAATGTGAAATGACCTTATTACATAGTGCATGAATACGTGGCAAAGTATTATGGATCTATCTTTACTAGTCAATGAGAGGTTAAATTTGGGGAGATCAGATGTTTTAGGTTAATGTCAATTGGAAAGATGGAATCTTAATGTTAGCATAATGGGCAGTTTTCCATACTGCTTGCAGTATATGCTCCTGTTAACAACAATCCTTAGTGTACTCTTTCCACCAAAGTAGTGGAGATGTGTTCATATAATCTGCTATTTAATTACAACTTTTACAACTTCAGAAATTGAGGGAACCCAGATAGGAAAGTGGATGTAATCATTTTCCTCTGCTGGCGTTCAAGTTGTATTTTAAACTCAGACACTCTCAGATCTGTTCACAGTCAGTACAAGTGCATTTAGTACTTCTCTTGAGTTTTGCTCACCCTCTTTTGACTTTGTAAAATCTAGAATGTAGGTGATTCATGAGTAGGTGATGGGGGCGCTCCTTTTTTTCTTAGAATACTTACAATTATATATTTGGTTTTGCTTTGACTAGCAATAGGAAAATAGACAAATACAAGTGTACAAATGAGAAATTTTAACCTCGACTTATAATTTGTGTTTTATAGTCGTTTCATAAGTCTGTTGCTCTCTATGAGTATGCTCTCTATATATCCTGTAAAAATAAATTTATATGTTACATAGAAATTCAAGAAATTAAATTATTTATTAAGCTACAAATGTTTCTTCTGATTTCTACCTGACAGTAGATGACAATAAATTAAATAATGTGTTGTTGGAACATATGTAAGTATGCTTGTTACTTTAATAACTTTTGTTATACTTTTCCTTCTCTTTCCTTGTATGTTGTTTAAGCTAATAATTCTTAGGCCTAATTCCTGTGGTTGTGAGGAGAGACTTAAGAAATGCCCTGGTTGGTTGGGGAAGAAAAAAAAGAAAAACAGGCTTGTTGAGAACCAAGACTATTTGCATTCCTGCTTTATCCTTCACTGTTGGATTTAGAGAGATTTGAATCACTAATTCAAGCACTTTATCATTACCACATGAATAGTCTTTTCAAGGGAAAAATCCACATTTCCTTTTGAGAAACAGAAATGAAAAGAATGAGAACACATCAGTCCTCTACTGGCTCCCTTTCTTCTGGGTCTTTTCTTTTCAAGGTACTACTGACATGATGATCTTAAAATATTGTCCCCTCCGAAAATATTTTACAGTGACCAATGTCTTGAATCATCTTGTTTTCCACTTCTAATGCATAGTCATCCCTAAAAAGAAATGTCTTAGGTCATACTTTTTGTTTTTTAGTTGAAGATAAATAACCTTATTATTTTCTTATCAGAGGTACAGGTGGGGTTGTGGAATGATGGTAAATCATTCCATCAAAAAGAAGCAATCATGAACATCTTTAGTATGAATTAGCTTCTCATGCAGAATTCCTACCATAGGCAGACAGCTGATGAAGAAACATTTTTCATCAATGAAGCACAGATAAATCATGAAGATTTAAAGTAATAGTTTCAAAGCACTCTGTAAGGTTACTTTAAGTTACATTTCAAAGAAATTAACATATTGAATTTTCATGCAGTCATTTCTACCTCAGTTAGGTTTTTAATTTTTAATTTCCCTTTTTTGGAGGGGGCATTGAGACAGTTTCTCTGTATAGCCCTGGCTGACTGGAATTCCTTCTGTTGATCTGGACGAATCAGGGCTCAATCTCAGAGAGTTCCTCCTGCCTCTGTCTCCCTGGGCCACCACTACCCAGCTCTCAGTAGGATTTTTAAATGTGAGAAAATAACTTCTACTGAAAGGGTAAAATCCCATCAGAATTATTAGGCATTGTCTAACTTTAATGGCATATGTTAAATCACAAATTCCAGAATATAATGTTTAATTCAAAACATCAGTTGAATAGTTAAAGAATCTGTGGTGTTACTTATGTACTTCAAAAACATACATACATTTTCTATTATACTCATCTTATTGACAGGTGTTAAAAGATTAAAAAAAGAGAACACTTTACTTTTAGAAAATCCTTAATTCATGTTGGATACACTGTTAACAACAATAATTAAAATGAAAAATATGGCAAATATTTAGAAAATTATAATACCAGTGACCCAATCACTTATTGCTATGGGCTTTATATTATTCATACATGGCCTCTAGAAGCTATTTGAACAAATCCCTTAATCTATCCTATTTTCTCAATCAATATTAATGTGGGTAATGTTGCAGGATATAGGTCCAGATAATAGTGAACATTGCTATTTTGCCAATTGCTTAGTCAATAGGTTGGCCAAACTAGGATTTTTTAAATCATCCTTATGTAAGTTCATTTTGATTTGCACAGCAGAAGACTTGTATTTGAATAGTTATACATTAGAATTAAGATTTCACAAGACTTCAAAAATGTAAGTTAAATAGCAAACTTGAGACTTTATGGATATTCTTCTTTATGATTATGCTTAAATGATAGAATGATACATGAATAAACTGAAGCATATATAAATAGGAATCTAGGAAAGGTGATATATGGCAAATATCATCAAATGACTTGCATATTTGTGAAACATATATGGAGGTTGGTTTTAGAAAAGAACAGGAAAAAAGTGAACATGGACAAAAGAGAAACTTCCCCATAATATAAAGTCTTCATGAAAAATCAAGAAAATTATAAAGTTATAAACATTAATGACAGGCTTCAGTAAAGGAAACAGTCTTATCTGCCTATTGTGCTTAGCAGTCAAGAGGTTTTGCATATCATGAAATTGACAGAAAAACCTGGTCTCTGTGAATTCTTTCTAGGAAGATCTCAAGCTAAATGGAAAAGCATTTCTCAAGTTTTCTAAATTAGATGAATAATGGATTACTAAATTCTGTAACATATCAATACAAATAGTGATTTTTGGCATACAGTGGCACAAAGATTTTGTGAGTGATGAAGTTGTACTTTTATAACATGAAGTGTATTAGTAATAAATAGTTCAAAACCCTGGATATGTTTAGAATAACCTGAGGTTTAAAAATATCAGCAAACGTCAGATCAGAAATCTAGAAAAAAACTAGCTATTCTGAGTTTGAAATTAATGTTTGTGTTTCTCAGTGAACTCTCCACAGAATACTTTTTACAGATTAACCAAAATTAAAAACTGTACAAACCAAACCAATGGGTCTCAAATTTGTGTCTCTAGAAGAGTAGCCTGGAAACATATTGAGAAGTGAAAATTCAAGAATGGCTGTTTAACTCGTAAAGGCCCTGGATTCAAATTCCAGCATGAAATATTTACAAGTGGCAATTTGACTGAACCTAGTAAGACATAGTATCAAAATGTCCTGTAATAGGTTTCCCAGGTGATCATGAAGCAGAGGCCCATCAGTCCCCCATGAGAAAATAGGTGTGGAATGTGTCCTTTCCCTCCTTAGGACTGCTGTTGATCTTTGGAATGTAAAACTAAGAATTGCAGCAGATAAGTGGTATCCTAGCTTGGGTCATCCTCTTGAAATAATCCCTCCAAAAAGGTGATGCCCAAATAGGGGAAGAAAAACATTAACACTACAAAATTATACACATTTCACAATGTTTGAAGAGAAAGAGAGTGAAAAAAATGAAAAATAACCAAGTCCGCCACTGAAATCAAATATATGGCTTCAAAAAGTAACTGTGCCATTTAGCAGAAACCATAAACTAATTAGCAGTTGTGTACTTAAAATAAACCTTCCTTATAAAAGAATACAAACATATTATCAGTTATTTTATCTATAAAGAAAACAGTACAACTAGACAGGAATATTAACAACATTGACTGTCAAAATAAACAAATGAATATCAAATTGTTAAATTATTTAATCAATTTCCCCCCAGTTAATAATTTATAAAACAAATTAACTCTACAAGAAAACTTCCACTTTCTCTATGTTCTTTAGCATGACTTGACAAACTGGGCCTACTGTCTCATGCCTGTAATCTTACGATTCACTTTAAATCATGTTCACTGCCCCCCTCCCAGCCACTCCCTCCCACAATTCTTCCCCCATCCCCTCCCATTCTCTGAGAGGGTAGGTACCCCTTCTGGGTATCTCCCCTCCCCAACCCTGGCACTTGAAGTCTCTGTAGAGCTAGGCATTTCCTCTTCCACTGAGGCCAGACAAGGCAGCTCAGCTAGAAGTAAATATCACACAAACAGGCAACAGCTTTTGGGATAAAGCCTGTTCCAGTTGTTCTAGACCCACAAGAAGACCAACGAGCAAATCCACTACATATGTACATATGTACGGGGTGCCTAAGTCCAGCCCATGTGTGTTCTTTGGTTGGTGATTCAGTCTCTGAGAGCCCCAAGGGTCCAGGTTAGTTGACTCTGTTGGTCTTCCTGTGGAGTTCCTCTCCCCTTCTGGGCCACATCCCTTCCCCTAACTATTCCATAAGAGTCCCCAAGCTCCATCCACTGTTTGGCTGTGGGTCTCTATAGCCATCTGAGTCAGCTGCTAGGTGAAGCCTCTCAAGAGGACAGCCATGCTAGATTCCTGTCTGAAAGCATAACAGAGTATCATTAGCCATGTCAGGGATTGGTGCTTGTCTCTAGTTGGGCCAGTAATCAATTAGCCATTCCCTCAGCCTCTGCTCCATCACCTGTCCCTGCATTTCTGAATGTAGACAGAATACATTTTGGGTCAAACGTTTTGTGGGTTGGGTTAGTGACCCTATTGCTCCACTGGGGTTCCTGCCTGGTTACAGCAGGTGGCTGGCCTCTTCAGGTTCCATATGCCCAAAACTACAAGTCATGGTTAAGGACACCCTCACTGAATGTAGGATTTTAATACGATTGCAGAGCATATTTCATATTCTTTATTTCAACATTCACTTATTATGACAATGTAGTATCAGTCAGATATATTTATTTTACTAGATTAAGTTATTTAATATTGTTCATGATTTTTGTTGTAGTGTAGTATTTGGGGAAACATTTTTGATGAATTTTCCAAATCTCTTACTGCCAGCTGGGTACAAAAGAATAAAACTTCTCATTATTTTCAGAAGCAAAAGATAGGGACACATTTTATACATTTTACTCTTTCCTGAAATCACAAAATGAGAACTATGTTTGTGTCTATAATATCTCACCTGTATATACTTTTATTACTTAATTAGTTCTTTGATAATGTATATAATTCATTTTGATTACTCTTCCCTCACCCTCCTTCCTAACCCTAGCTTCCTTCACCCTTCCCTACTAATTTCTTTCTCAGACTCACAACTTTTGGTAAAGAAAAATGCATTGTTTGATACAATATGTCTATAAATAAATCTTTGATAATGAGTTAATATTTCAAAGACGTGTAACCTTTGATAGCTAAGGATAAATATTGTTTACTTTCCTTCTCTTTCTTTTTTCTTTCTTTCTTTCTTTCTTCCTTTCTTTCTTTCTTTCTTTCTTTCTTTCTTTTTTTCTTTCTTTCTTTTTTCTTCCTTCCTTCCTTCCTTCCTTCCTTCCTTCCTTCCTTCCTTCCTTCCTTCCTTCCTTCCTTCCTCCCTTC
>NC_034613.1:74273822-74324598 GCF_900095145.1 Mus pahari | reverse complement strand
TCTCTCTCTCTCTCTCTCTCTCTCTCTCTCTCTCTCTCTCTCTCTCTCTCTCTCATTCTTTTGAGACAGTATTTCTCATTATTTCTGTGTGTAGCCCTGGCTGTCCTGGAACTAGATCCATAGACCAGGTTGGCCTCAAACTCACAGATATCTGCCCGCCTCTGCCACCTAAGTGCTGGAATCGAAGTCATTCACCACCACTAGCCAGCTAAAAATAATCTGTTAATTCTTCATGAAATTGCCAAATCAAAGACTTTCTAAAATGTGACTTTGAAGCTGGAAAAATGTCACTCAAATTCTACTGACTTCCACAGTTACTGTAGGCCTTACTAAAATTTATAATGTTAGAGTATCTCAAAAGTATCTCCACAGTACATTTCATTAGGTGCAATAGAGCTTTTGATATTTATTCTGTACTTCAGTAGATCAGAACATCTAACTGTGACAATGGTAAGCTCTTAGCATTCTAAAATAATGTATGCATATGTGCAATGTGTACAACTAAAATTAATACCATGCAGAATAAATATTTTAATAGACATTCTACCTTAACCATTAGCTAGGAGTTTGCAAGTTAATGTACTCCATCAGAAAATTACTAAGTAATCATTTTTGTACAGGCTAAAAATAAGTTTCTGAGTTTCTATTCAATCAACTTTTCTTTATGGACATGAATTTTATCTTAAAAGAGAGTCACCTCATTTTTCTTTCCCTATAAAATTCTGTGATTTTCTCCTTTTCCCACACTTTCCCCTATATGCTATCCCTGAATTATTTATTTATAAAAATTGAAGAAGTTATTACACTCAGCATCTATCACAAGAAAAGTCTGTGGAAGTACTAAAGTTATTGCCATGAGTTTCCTATCTTTCCATCAAATTTATTTTCTCATGACTGTGAAATAACTTATTTTTCCGATTCCATTTAAATTATGTCCTTAGTAAATAACATGTCTTCAGCAAAGCCTAACCTTAGAAATATGATTACTGATACATTTTTTAAGTTTTTTCTTTACAGATTGAATGCCATCACTGATATGAAATAGAAACACAATAGAATTACATAAATTCACAGCTATACTTTAAATATTCTACACCAGGAAGTGGCCTTTATTCGTAGTTCTCTTCAAAACTGGCATCGGAATAACTCAGTGTACTTTTGCAAGAATGCTGGACAGGGTGAAAAATCAAAGAAAGGGAATAGCAGGGATTTATCCTGGGGTAGCATTGGAGATATGGATTTTTATGTTGCTATCTCTAAAGACAGCTATGGTTTATAGATAATACTGCATAGCTGCCTATAACGCATATAGCATACTTAGCATTCAGACTTTTATTTTTAAGAGTGAAGGAAATCTGTCACTAAATATGAATGTTACATATGTTAGCACTGGAGATAGCAATTTTGTAATTTGATTGCACTCGCCTTTATTATTTTTCAAAAAGAAAATGTGTGCGTGTGTGTATGTGTGTGTGTGTGTGTGTGTGTGTGTGTGTGCATAAAAACAAATGTAGATGAGGATGGTTGAAGAACATTGTTTAAAAATAGGCAAGTTCTGCACTGATTATATTTTTTATATAATTTAAGATATAATCAAGAAATAAACTTGCTAGATTCATTTACAGAGTATCTGTGAGCAGATGAAAACAGCAGTTTTTATAAGCACATGATATCTTATGTTGAGATTAGGAATTAGTGATAACTTTGGTGTGACTTAAAATTTAAAAGCTTGGATGTTCAAAACCACATTTATTACTTGCCTAAGAATATTTTTGTATAATATTGAGAAAGGTTTAAAAGTGGACTTTATGGAGTGCAAATTTTAGAGAAAATAAACAGGGTATATGTCCAGTTTGTAAAGCATTTCTTTCAAGATTATTATCTCACTGGTAAAATGGAACGATATGATGTCTTGAAAGACTTTTGTGAATTGAACAGTCCCACCAACAATAACAATAGCAAATAAAGCAATGTAAATAAATTTAGTATGCAAACTTCTTTTAATCAATGCTTGGGAAAGCATTAATCAAGTCTTAGGAAAAATTGATTCTTCACACTTTGAGCTAAATTACATTTATTTTCTAATATAGGGAATGATAGAACAAGTTAATAACATACATAACTTATTTAGTATTTATAGAATCAAAACTAACATATAAAGAGTTTTTAAGCTTATAAGAAGTCCATTTGTACTTAACAGTTAGCAAATATAAATAGCTTTTAGGATTCACATATTAGCAAATTTGTGAGAAAAAAATTTATGAAAATTGTGTGCTAAAAATTAGTATTATTCAGAATTTATATACTTTGCTCCTATATGTGTATATATCACCCATTCATATATATATATATATATATATATATAATTTAAGTAGCACATTTGAAATCTATAAGCAGAGGCGTGCGTGCATTTGGGGACTAAATAGTAGAAAGACACATTCAAATGCCTCTTTAAGTTTCATGTGAGAGTATTAAAGACTATTGTCCCAGAAAAGATGCAAAAAAAAATCACACATGCTTTCCTATGTATGGTAAATTCTAAGTATGGCAGGTTCTATGATCTCCTAATTGATAAAAAATAGGAATAAAACTATCCTTTACTGGGGGTGACCATTATGCCACAAAGATCAGAAAAAGAATCATATTTTTAAAATAGGAGTTCTTATACTGCAGCACTATGGGATGTGACAAGGTAATGAACTTACATAGATGCTGCTGTTTATTTTATATTTGGAAAAACATTTCTTCCAAAAGGCAAAGGGTATTAAAATGAAAGCCTAGTGCCTGGTATATCACAGATGTCTCTATACCCATGGTAAGTATTACTGCTTCTTAATGATGCACACTATTCTGCATTTTGAACATCTGTGTAAGAGTTTGTAGTTATTACTGTATCAGTTGTGCCCAGAGGAAATGCAAAACCAAGGGTGGGTGGATAGATTTGCTCAAAAACCCATTATAGACATTTATTTCGGAAATAAAAAGAACATTTAATATCAATAAAAATATCAGAAATGAAAAATTGACCCCTATAAATTAACTTTCATGTACTGTTTTTTCACTCACCCCCAAATTGTTCTTTAGAGCATTCTTGATGCAAGCATGCCGTCATTTGTTGTTTTTCTTATACTGCATAGAAGAACTTGGCTAAACTCCCATTATAGAGTACCCCTCTATGGGTCATTTCTCTAATCCGTGTCTTAGAAAAACAATAAGGAAAATAAAGGTAAACCTTTATATTTCCACACTCTACAAACACACAGGAAAGTAAATTCTTTCCTTTCTTCTAATATTCTGAGATTCCTGCTTCTGGGCAGGCAGTTTCTCATATAGATGCCATCTCAGGTAAAGTTTGTGGTTATAGATTTCTTGTGACATTGGTGTCAACACATATACTGAGTAAGCTCAGAGAAAGACTCAGGGGAAATTAGCTGATCCTCCAGGTAAGAGCTTGAAAGTCTGACTTTTACTTTCTTAGCTCATATCTACTTAGGAGGCCTAAGAATAAATATTCTGTCTTGCATAGACTTATGTAAATCAAGTATTTAAGATGCTGTCTTCAAAACAAATGATGATTATTAATAGCAATCAAGGAGACCAGAATGTTCTTGTTACCTTGTACAAATGTGAAGTTATAACCAGAAGTACATTCAGGGAATGTTAAATCATAAAGACAGTTAATAGAAAGATGCATCTCTCCTTACCACCGAGAGATGTTAGCTGTTCTAAATTTAAAACAAGAAAAAAGACCAATTCTGATTATTGGTATTTTCTCCTTCTGGATATGTCAGTATCTTTGCCCTCCCATTAAACAGCAGAAACTTACTTTGTACCACATAACTATGCCTGAATCTCCCTTCCTGGGATATTAAAATTAACAACACTCTGTCTAAAAATCTCTTCCTGTTCTAGGTGTTCTCCTTAAGCATGTTGTCTACTTTGAGTCTTGAAAAATAACCTTAGCCATCAATTTTTGAGTCAAATGTTTTTGCCTGTTGCTAAATAAGCTCAGTGGACCAATAAGCTGCATATATTTGAGCTGATTACATTGATAATTGAAGTAAACACTATAGCCTCCTCTTATCTCTTAAAACATAAGTATAAAGAACATCAGAACAATGTTGTTAGAGTTTGTTTTGATATTTTCATAGAAGATGGTTACTGGTTACTTTGTTCAGACCAAGTAATCCCTTGGAGATTACTTTTGCTGATGTGGCTATTCTGCTAACTTAACAACATGGAAATCCTATCATAGACAACAGAATATGTCAAAGAACATATGAATAATGTTAAGTTGAGGGATCTTGCCTGTGTTATAAGAACTTTTCTAAGCCCAAATTTTATATCTGGAAGAAAAAAAGATAGACACTGGTATCTTCTGTGGAGATGAGTTGCAAAGTTTTCTTCCTGCTTCATTCATCTTTACATTAATGCCAGGCATTGTGGTAGGGTCTGAGGACATACTAGGTAATCATATCCATGGTATTCTTTAACCATGGGTCTTACTCTCTGACAGTGGGTAATACAAAATGCACAGGAGGAAATGAGAAAATTGTTACATGCAATCACAATGTTAATGGAAGGAAATAACTACCTAGAAAGGTTCATTTACATAGAATGAATATGGGAGACTATACATAATAGGGATTATTATGACTAAACCTACAATCAACAGAAAAAGACATCCAGTGTCTTCGTTTCTTTTCTATTACTGTGATGAAACACCATGACCAAGGCAAAAGAACTCATTTAATTGACAGTTTCAGAGGGTTAATTCCTTTTCATAATAGGAGGAAAAATGGCAGTAGGCAGGCATTGCACTGGAGCAGAAGCAGAGAGCTCACATCCTGATATGTAGGCAGCAAGCAGGCAGCTAGAAAGCAACTGGACCCGGCATGTGCTTTTGAAGTCTCAAAGCTCACTCCCAGTGACACACCTCCTTTAACAAGACCTCACCTCCTAATCTCTCCTCAACAGGTCACCAAATATCTGAGTCTGTGGGGGCCAGGGTCATTCCAACCATCACAGCTAGGAGAGGCATAGGCATTAACTGCTTTTCAGTTTTAAGAATGAGGTAACACAGACTGTGAGGAAGAAAAGGAAGACTACTGTTATTCAATCTTATAAATCAGGAGAGAGAGAAGGAGGAGTGGGAGAGGCAATGGGATAAAGGGAGAAAGAGGAAGAAGGAGGAGGAGAGGCAGAGGAGATCTCCATTGATATCTTTGTATAGCATATCACATGCTAAGTTCAGTGCCACTCTTAGGATTTATTAGGCTCAAATGGAAAAAAAAGGGGGTTGTTTTAAAGATGTTTTATATAAAGTTATTATTAAGTACACATATATAACATACCTACCTATTTAATATTTTTATTTTGTCTTTCTTTTCCAAAACATGATCTAGTTGTAGTTTAGCAATGAGATCATGAAGGTCTTCAACAGCCGGTAATGAAGAGGACATATCCTTTCATATCTTCATATTAAGTATGGAAAACAAACTTTGAAATCCAAAGAAATACTCAGAATATGGACTTGACTATTCAATTTGAGCCATATGTTAGTCCTGTTCTCTATAGTTCTTGGTGGTAAGGGTAGTGAAGGCAAGAGATGCTTGTGTACTATCACCTTTGAACTAACAGTTTCTCACTTATCTAAGATAGGTAAGCAAAGGGTAAGCAAGGAAGAACTTGGCAAAACCTAACAGAAATGTATTAACTTGGATCCCTATTGATCTATAGCAAACTACTCTAGAATGAGTGGAGCACAACAGCCATCACTTCACTGCTGCTCATGTGAACTGATTATGAACAACTGGAAACAACTAGAGAGTTGTTGATCTCTCTCATTCAATTTTGGTCATATTGGAAGTAGGGATGGTGTCCTTTGGAAACTTACCTGGGATGGAATGATCATTTTACTTATCAGCTTCTCTGTGTATTGGAGGATCTATTCTTCACTTGATACCTACACAAGTCCTCTCTTTGTGGTCTCTCCAGCTGATGACTAGTCTTCTATGTGAGCATGAGTATCCTTATAGTGCAACAGGGAAGACGGTCATGACTTCCCGATGCTCAGAATGACTCTTATGATATTACATTAATTCAAGTAAACAAAGACAGAAAGTAAGATAGACATGTGAGCACCTGAGTTCAGGAAAGCACAGCTTATGGTGGTTTTGTTCAAGACTGACAGAATCAACAAGAGAGTCGAATTCTCTCTTTAGAAGCTAGTTAATTGCCCTACCTCCTGGTATATGCAGACTGTTTTTGTTAGACACAGAAGTTTACAATTGCCTTTAATGTCTCAGCAAAACTGTCTAATCTAAACTGCCCATTATTCCCACCAAATTTAAAAGACACACATATGCACACACATGTGTGTACACATACATGGAGAGAGAGAGAGAGAGAGAGAGAGAGAGAGAGAGAGAGAGAGAGAGAGAGAGAATCCTCTTGTAGACAAGGTTTCTTGCTTGCTGTCCTTACAGAGGAAAATAAAGTGCTGGCTGACTAGGGAGAACTCTATATTGTCAATTTTACTGATAATAAACTAGTGCTGAATTTCCATTGGCAAAGACACTGAGGATAAATCCCTATATAAATAAAGATTTAGAGATGCATAGGGTTAATTTATTTCCTGTCTGAAGTCGTCAGAACTTGGTACAAACCACAGATTCAGTTTTCTTGCCAAGAGGTGACCCTAACCCTTTGAACAAGTTGAAATTACCTTAAATACTCATTAGCATTTCTTTGCTCAAATGTATATTTTCCTCCTATTCACAACTTTTTCAAATGCAAATATGTACTTAAACTTTAGCCATTGAACTTCAACCAAGAAGTCCACAGACTGTTTAAAAATGCTAATCAGTAACTCTGAAAAGAAAGGATGACCCTTCCCTTGACTTCATGCTTTTGTACCTAGCAGCAAGTAGTGGGAAGTACAATTAAATGAAATCTCTCTGAACTCTTCCATCAAGAATATGTGTGTTACCCACTGAACTTCAAGTGTCTATCTTTGAGAAGTCCTAGAAAATTGCCATGTGTGCCCCAAGAGATTCCAAATGTAGCACGAATATACTTAAACCGAGATACCATTAAGAAAAGGCCAAACCGCTGTTCTTACGGACCAAATACACAGTTTTGTTTGAGATTCAGTTAGGTTAGTTCACATTTCAGATAATTTGTAAAGTTAACATGGATTATGAAATCAGATGAAGGTAGAGGCTAAGAAGAATACATCACACACGTTGCTTTATTCAGGGGAAAAAAAAAAGCTGTTTATCCAAGAAAGGATATCATTAGGAGGTTAAAATGTATTTTTAAAAATATGAACAAATGCAAATAAATATGTAAATGCTAATTAAAAGTTGCACTGAGCCTGGCAGTGGTGGCAGAGGCAGGCAGATTTCTGAGTTCAAGCCTAGCCTGGTCTACAGAGTGAGTTCCAGGAGAGCCAGGGCTACACAGAGAAACCCTGTCTAGAAAAGAAAAAAAAAGGTGAGCTGAAAGCTGGTAAACATCACAAAGAAATGAATCGAGTACAACACAGTTACTTATAGAAAAGGGTAAGTAGGTTCAGCAGTGATCGCTTGCAGTGAAAAGTCCATCCATTCTTATCTGCTCTTAAGATTTATTTTTCTCATTTTAATGGTTGCTTTTTGTTATATTATTCTATACATTAATGAATCAACGGCAAGAAAATCACATTTTTTAAAAAAAATTTACTTGGAAGGGTTGGAGAGATGGTTCTGTGGTCAAGAATACTTGCTACTCTTCCAGAGAATTTGGGTTTTCGTCCCAGAACCCATATATGGTGGTTCACAACTGTCTATAACCCCAGGTCCTGGAAATTTGATACCTGCTGTTGGGCTATGTGAGCACCAGGCACATACATGATGCATAGATATATGCAGGCAAAACACCCATATTCATAAAATTAAAACCAACAATAACTAATTGCATTTGAACAGTGGTTAGGGTGATGGTGCCTAATAGCACAGATGAACTTGCACAAGATTCCTACTAAACACTTGTGATGGGCTCTATGGGTAAGAGTGTTTGTTGTGCAAGAATGGAGGACCCTAGTTTGGACTATAGTATCAATGTAAAAGCCTACACATGAAAACTAGGAGATGGCTGGGCCCCTGGAACACAAGAATGAGAACCTGAGTCCTGATCCACAGCATTGTTGAAAATCAGTGCAATGGGTCCACCTGAAATTCCAGTCTACATATAATGCCACCATCCGGTACAAGCAGGGAACAGAAACAGGGCAGTACTTGAGCAAGCACACTAGCTAGAATATCTGTATCATAAAGTTCTGGGTTCAAATGAGAGATCCTGGCTCAGTATATATGGTTGAGAGCAATGAAGGAAGACACTTGAAATAAACTTCTGCTTACCAACAAGCACACAGAACCACAAACACACTCATGTTAAAAGGTAAAATCAGGTTTGCTTCTTTTATTCTCAGTATCATTAATGAAAGAAGTTAAGGCTGGAGAGATGGTTTAATGTTTAAAAATGCTTACTATTCTGCCAGAGTACCTGAGTCAAATTACTAGCATTCATGCCTGGAAGCTCACAGTGACCTAAACTCTAGCTTCTTTTCTAGTCTCTATGCCCCCTCCACCACACATGTGGTATAAATGAATGGGTGCGTACACACACACACACACACACACACACACACACACACACACACCAGTCTTTAAAAAGAAAAGAATCTGAAAATGGATTCCAATTGAAGTCAATTTTATTAATAAGAGAAAAACAACAAGACAAGCTGTAAAAAAGAGGAAAAAAAGAGAAAAACAACAAGTCAGCTGTTAAAGAAGAGGGATACAGAAGAGAAAATGAGAAATCCATGCTTTTTGCAATGTTTTACAAAGGTATTTGGCAAGCAGCCACATTGTGAAAGACGAGAGTGGCACTTCAGAGAAAGAATGGGAAAGTGCCAGAGAAAGCAAGCTTAGGCATATGTTTGGTATCTAAAAGAAAGAGATTTAAAAGGAGGGGTTTTAATGCCCTCCTTAGTTGCTATGGGTTCAAATCTGATTATTTTATGCTATGTAAATATAGGTGGTTTTAATTTTTCCTTAGTCAAAACTTTTCACCCATATTTAGGTTGGTGAACTTTTTGCAATGTACTTACTTCAGCAAATGTAATGGCTTTGCTGGAATAGAATTTACTCTAGACAATTTACTGATAATCATAGTCACAGTTCCTTCCCATGCAGAATTCTCCCATTGGATCTGCCCCTGTCTTTCCCTATCCCTTTGCCATTCTATCAATGTGAGCACATTCTCTTGAGATCATCTACCGCAGTGGATTCATGGGATTATTTCAATATTTTTGTATCTGTTTCTGTGACCGATTATATGGTCAGTTTTGGAGAAGGTACCATGAGGTACTGAGAAGAAGGTATATCCTTTTGTTTAGGATAAAATATTCTATAGATATCTGTTAAATCCACTTGTTTCATAACTTCTGTTAGTTTCACTATGTTTCTTGCTTTTTCTGGGGTGTAGTTTCCATCCTTCTGTTGGTGTTTTCCCTTTATTATCCTTTGAAGGGCTGGATTCGTGGAAAGATATTGTGTAAATTATGTTTTGTCATGGAATACTTTGGTTTCTCTATCTATGGTAATTGAGAGTTTTGTTGGGTATAGTAGTCTGGGCTGGCATTTGTGCTCTCTTAGGGTCTTTATGACATCTGTTCAGGATCTTCTGGTTTTCATAGTCTCTGTTGAGAATTCTGGTGAAATTCTGATAGGTCTGCCTTTATATGTTACTTGACCTTTTTCCCTTACTACTTTTAATAGTCTTTCTTTGTTCTGTGCATTTGGTGTTTTGATTATTATGTGACAAGAGGAATTTCTTTTCTGATTCAATGTGGTGTTCTGTAGGCTTCTTGTATGTTCACAGTCAACTCTTCCTTTAGGTTAGGGAAGTTTTCTTCTATAATTTTGTTCAAGATATTTACTGGCCTTTTCAGTTGGAAATCTTTAATCTCATCTATACCTATTATCTTTAGGTTTGATCTTCTCATTGTGTCCTGGATTTCCTGAATGTTTTGGGTTAGAAGCTTTTTGCGTTCTACATTTTCTTTGATTGTTGTGTCTATGTTTCTTATGGAAACTTCTGTACCTGACATTCTTTCTTCTATCTCTTGTATTTTGTTGGTGATGCTTGCATCTATCTATGTCTCCTGATTTCTTTCCTAGGTTTTCTATCTTCAGAGTTGTCTCCCTTTTGTGATTTCTTTATCATTTCTATTTCCATTTTTAGATCCTGGATGGTTTTGTTCAATTCCTTCACCTGTTGGATTGTGTTTTCCTGTAATTCTTTAAGGGATTTTTGTGTTACCTTTTTAAGGGCTTCTACCTGTTTAGCTGTATTCTCCTGTATTTCTTTAAGGGAGTTATGTTCTTCTTAAAACCCTCTACCAGCATCATGAGATATGATTTTAAATCCAAATCTTGCTTTTCCAGTGTGTTGGGGTATCCAGGACTTGCTGTGGTGGGAGTACTGGGTTCTGATGATGCCAAGTAGTCTTGGTTTCTGTTTGTAAGATTCTTGTGTTTGCTTTTCACCATCTGGTAATCTCTGGTGTTAGATGTTCTTGCTGTCTCTGGCTGGTGCTTGTTCCTCCTGTGAGTCTGTAAGCCTGTATCAGCACTCCTGGGAGACCAGCTCTCTCTGGCAAGACCAGTGTACCAAGGGCTGCGGAGTAGCCCCACCTCTTAGCTGCAGATGTATGCCCATAGGGCCCTGTCCCAGCTGCTCTGCTGCTTCTGTGACCTGTGAGCTGCTGAGTGGTCCTGCCTTAGAGTCACGGGAGAGCTGATTAATTCAAAGAGGCCTCAAAGGTTGCATAAACTGAGTTCATCAAGGAGAAATGATCTTTCACTGTGATTAGTGATTTGACATCATTAGGGTCATCCAAAGAAAACATTAATATTATTTAAGGAATTCATATTCTGTAAACATGTTTTGGTATATATATCTTCCATTGAATTTTAAGCCATACTTACTTCATTTTCAGTGTATATTCAAATCATGGTCTTCAATATATCCAGTAGAAATAGTCTGTGGGTCTCTCTTCTCCCAGGGGTCATTGGCCACTGGCCCATAAGGCAGAAGGGAACAGAGTTGATAAGAAAGGTTTCAGATGACTATGAGTACAAAAGGTAATAATGACACATAGGGACCAGCTTCAGGAAGACAGATTAACTTTACCTGGGGTAAATCAAGGGTTATATAGTTTGGGGGAAAAGGAGCAAACAAAGGTCACTGGCTGAAATCTAAGGTACTGAGGTGCCTCATTATGAGGAGGCATTCCAGGAATCTAAGATGCTAGTTGAACAGGTTCACATCAAGAAAAAATTCTGCAGGTATAGAATGTGGTCTGGGATCCCCCATGTTGAGAAGAAGAAGCCTTGCTGACAAAGGGAGTCAGCCTTTCTTTCTTTTTTTTTCTGAGCTCAGAAGGCTATCCAGACAATGGTAGACTTTGACCTTAATTACCAGAGCAATGATAACCCATGTTACTTCAAATATAAAGAATGAAAGGGACTACAATTTCAACTTCTATGACATTAGAACAACCCAATCTTTATTCCTTAGACAAAACTCATTTCTTTGATGTCCTAGCCAAGCTGTAACAATTTGACATTTAGAAAGGAAAAGATAAAAGAACCAAAAAGCACTACTTGTGTATTAACTAGGTAATGCCTACAATTTCAATCCTAGGAATTCACTCCTTAATCTAAATCCCCAGGCTTAATTAGAATACAAATATAAGTATGATTTTTATGAGAGTATAACACCTTACTTTAAACAGTGATCACAGAGTTTGCTGAAACAAACCATGAGAAATTAATCTGGAAGCACATTATACTGAGTAGAAAACTAGGAATCTTCACAAATTTGCACATAAGAAAGGTGCATTCTCTGTCAATTGTTCCACAGCAATTATCCTCCAAACTTAAAGGTTTAAAATGTAAATGTAACTAGTTACAATTTCTGTGGACTCTGTGCAGGAACTCAGTCAGAATCACTGTTTCAGTATGAATCACAGCATTTTATCCACCCATTAGCTGACTCTACTGTGAAATCTAAAGTTTCAGTTGGAAATTTTTCTGCTCCAAAGCTCACTTCTACTGTTGTTGGCCAGTTTTTTTTTTTTTTTAATTTTTGTACAATTAGAATTGAATTGATTTAAATTGAATTGAATTCCTCAGATCATCAGTGACTACAGGACAGAAGTTTTCTTTAGTGACTTACTACATATGCAACTTGTTTCATCAAAGCATAGAAACCAATGGAGAGCTAGAGAGAGGGAGACAGAGAAAAAAAGAGAGAGACAGAAACAGAGACATAGAGGCAGACAGAGAAAGAAAAATACAGAGACAGAAATGAAAGATATTACCACAAAGGAAGAAGTTGCACCCTTCTGTAACCAAGTCATAAATGTGACATTCTGCCACTATTTCTACATCTGAATTGTCTCAAGGCCCTTTTGTTCAGCTCAAACCTGAGGGTTTACATAAGAGGGAATATAACAGACATTAAGAATCATCAAGAAATATCTTAGAAATCTGTTTTAAGATGGGGGAGTGTTAAGAAGAATAGAAGTTTTGATAGGACACATCAATAAAATTTACTATCATTTATTTTTTGGTATTTGACCCAAATGATTTCTCAAATGTCATGATTTTGGTACCATAAGCATGATTTTAAGAAAGCATGCTGAATGAAATCTAGAGTTTCTAGGAATCTGTTTCATCACTGACAAAATAAGTAGGATAATAATACTACTTCAAAGATGTCATTGAAAATTAGTGAGAATAGTTTTAGATGTACAATTCTGGGTAATATTATTTCTCTTTGTGTTTGACAATATCTAATATTTTATAGAGTCACATATATGGTTAAAATGTTAAAGACATGCAGAACAGTCTACCTTTAGTAACATATCAGGTAATCAAGTAAATGTTAAAATATCTTACCTCTAAACCTGAGCTAGTAAGCAGAAAGCATTTTTAAGCCATGGATTTGATTGGGGACTTAATATTTTGTTATTTAGAAATTAATTACTATACCACAATCATTTTATAGCATTAACTTTTATCTCAATAAGGAGAAATGAGAACAGAGAAAACCCTCTCCTCAATATTTGATGCAGATGCTCCATCAATGTTCAGTATACAAGAGGTTGATAATGATATTTACATGGATGAGACCCCCCTTATCATGTACAAGTTCTTGATACCACTTAAGAGAGAAGAGAAAAATCCATATAGTTAAATGTAGCCAATTTATCATTGTCTCAATTCACTACAACTTAGTAATGCTTCTTAATCTCATTTCCCACTTAACTGTATGCCACATACTGTTTTCTCTGTTTGTCACTGTTAATTAGGGTCACATTTTCATAAGAGTTTGTTGGAGGAAGGTGCTTACTTTATTGCATTATATTTGTTCTTACAATGGATATCTGAATGCATTTTGAGCTCATTCATTCATTTAACATTGGCTAATATTATAAAAACTTGGTTACATTTATTTCTCTATCACAGATTATTTATTTGTGTGTATGTATCTGTAGCAACACATGTCGCAGCATTCACAGATAGGTCAGACAGCTTTCAGGAATTGGTTCTCTTCTAGCATGAGAGTCCTGGAGATCAAACTGAGGTAGTTAGGCTTGGCAGCAGGCACCTTTCCTCTCTGAGTCCTCTTGCTGTTCAAATTGGCTAGTTTTTTTTTTTTTTACAATAACCAACACTTTAAGAAACTGATCTCATATAATACTAGAGTCGTTGATTTTTAAAAATATTCTGAACCATAATGAAATTACATGATTGCTAATAAGATAAACACTGTAAAAGTGATCAGTTTATACTAGTCTGATCAACAAAATAACCAGAAGGTGTCATTTTACATAAGCCTTGGATGTCATGAAAGTGGTAAAAAGTTGACTTTCATACAAACATGGAATGAGTAAGTGCTGAAGTTGTAACAATGTGAAGAGCCCAACAGGGCATGAAAAGAGTTCAGAGTAGAATTTTAAGATGCAAAAATTTATATGATCAGTCAGTATACAAAATAAATGCTGACTTGAAATCACAAATCCATTAAAATTAATATCATACCAGGGAATAAAACTATATCATTTGGGGTAGTCATTTGATCTAAGTAGACACTTATTTATTAACATGTAATTTTAAAGTTTGGGACAGACTATATTATACTACATTACAATTCTGACTGATTTTATAACAAACAACATACACTTTCCAATTTAGGACTTTAGTTTCCTCATGTGTAAAGTGTATTTTTTTCTAAAATCCCATGATTATATCATATACTTTTAGCATGAAAAGATAATTCTATGTAATCCCAAGAATGGATAGAGGAAAAAAATGAATTTACAGCTCTGGACACTGTATAAGTTACTTTCCTTGTATCACTATGATGATTTCTATCTTAAATACCTTAAAGGGGGAAGGGTTTGTTTTGACTTGCAGTATCACAGTACCCAGCCCATGTTCAACAGACTCCATCTCCCTGATCCTGTGGTAAAGCAGAATATCTTGACATCAGGTGTGGAAAAAGAAGGAAACCATTGAACAGGAGGAGGAAGCTGAACAGCAAGGACAAGACCAGGAACCAGGTATAGCCTTCAAAGGTAAACATATGGGCTTGCTTTCTACAGCTAGGTTTTACCTCTTGGCATCTCCAGAACCTTCCAAAATTAGTGTACCATTTAGGGACAAAGCATTCAACACATGAGTCTGTCAGGACACTTTATATTCAAACTATAACAGACTTAAAACTCTGAATCACCAAGTAATTTTGTGTTGAAAATAACATTTGTGGCATTTCTTTTATTGTTTCAGTGGAGTTCAACATTTTAAAATCTAATTATACTATGAGGGACCTCTATTCAAAAAATGTGCTTGAAACACTAAAGGAAACACCAATATTCTTTATTTGGTGCTGATATCTTAATAATTTAGAGTTATATTCTTTTCATGCAGATCAGAAATTGTGGTTGGTATTGGTTACTCTTTGGCATCCATAACTAATGAAAGAGGACCTTTATGATTGATGTAATTACTGCAACAATACCAATGCCTGACAAGCAAAAAGCATCATTCAGAGGCTTACACGGGCAACAATTCCAATATGGTAAAACATCATTGATTTTTTAGAAGATGGGAGAATTTCACAGCTGTACAGGATTGCTTGTGCAGCAAGAGTACACTTACACGAGAGAAGGAAATATCCCGGCTGTACACACGTTATTATGAGTGTCTGATCACTGCTAGATAAATAGAGGCTTACATGGCTACTAGTATATAATACAATTCAAGGCAACAAACCAAAGGAAGATCACACTTTAATTGTTTTGTCAAACATTTCCAGAAGTATTGTCATGATCTCTAATAGATCAGTAAATCAATGAGAGAAAGAAAAGCTTTATTCACACTCCATGGCTAGATAAGCGAAATCCCACAAGAGTGAAAGGTTTGTTCAGGTTCTCAGAAGTAGTCATCTAGAAACTGATCTGTCTTGCTAATCAGTACCAGATAACAAACTACCACATGGCCACATAAGCATAAAATACAAACATCTTTTTGACCATAGATTGTAGATGTTAGCTTACCAGCTCTGTCAATCCCATTTTATGTCAGTGATACATCTAGGGTCTCGCTGAATAGCTAGGGACAGTCAGCTACAGTTGCTGAGGAGACCTGGATCTATACTAGACTCTTTATCTTCCAGTCCATGAGTTTATATGAGTTCTCAGTCCAAGGAACAGAACAAGACAATGAGTAGAAACACACAAGCGCTTTTGTAATCCTCCCAAAATGTCCCACTCGTCAAGGCATATTGTGTTTTCACATTCAGAACTCATAATAAAGATGTAGTTAAGGCAGACTAGCACCTACTACTTGGAATATGAACCTGTGTTTTCATAGACTAACCTAATCTTTTTTTTTCACTGTAATGCACAAATACAGTATAGTCCCTAAATGAAGCACAAATTTCAAGAGAAATAGCTGGCTCTTAAAAACTAAAAGCTTCTAGTGGTATATATTAGATGGCAATATGGTTATCATTAATTCTTTCAAAATTTGCTTCTTTATCACTGACTATAAGCTAGGTGCAGTACTGAGAAGCTTGCTTTTTAGAAATAAATACAGCAGTCACTTAAACCTAATAGTATTTGATGATAATGACGATGTTGATGACGATGATGATTATGTGTATCGGTGTTTGCCTGCATGTATGTCTGTGCACCATGTGTGTACTTGTTGCCTGCAGAGGCCAGAAAAGGGCATCAGATCTTCAGGAAGTGGAGTTACAGAGAGTTATGAGCTACCATGTAGGGGCTAGGAAGCAAACCATGTCCTCTACAAGAACTTAATTGCTGAGCTACTTCTCCGGCCTAATGTACATTTTTTGTTTTTCTTGTTTTTTTGTTTTGCTTTGTTTTGTTTTGTTTTTCTTTTTCAGATTAATCACGCACAAAGCTTTTGTGCTTGATCACATTAGTATAAAAATTCATCTTTCCAGATTCTCCAAATTCAGTATTCTGATGCTGCTTCCAGGAAGCAAAGGGAAAAACAAGTTGTAGGGCACTTAAATAGTTCTACTCAATTATGCCATACAGCTAGCTCTTAAATCAACTACCACATTCTGCCCAGTCCTGCATACTAAACACATTTCCAATTCTCTCTCCTCTCAAACTTGATCTTATTTTAAAAAGAGAGCTAGGAGCACTGTGTCTGTACTAAATGCCTGCAACTGTCTCAAATTATAAACTCTGTTTAGTACTTCTGTTATTTTTGAGATTATAATATAATTACAGCATTGTTCCCTTCCTCTTTCTCCTTCCAAACTCTTCCATATAAGCTTCCTTGCTAATTTCCAAATTCTTGGTTGCTGTTTTCATTAATTGTTGTTACATATACATACATGTATATTTTCCTAAATATATAAGCACAACTTTTTTTTTTTATACTGAACATTTAAGATGAAAACATCAGAAAGCTGTCTCTTGTGAGGCTATGCCAGTGCCTGGCAAATACAGAAGTGGATGCTCGCAGTCATCTATTGGATGGAACACTGGGCTCCCAATGGAGGAGCTAGAGAAAATACTCAAGGAGCTGAAGGGGTCTGCAACCCTATAGGAGGAACAACAATATGAACTAACCAGTACCCTCAGAGCTCATGTCTCTAGCTGCATATGTAGCAGAGGATGGCCTAGTCGGCCATCAATGGGAGGAGAGGCCCTTGGTCTTGTGAAGATTATATGCCCCAGTACAGGGGAATGGCAGGGCCAGGAAGCAGGAGTGGGTGGGTTGGGGAGCAGGGCAGGAGGAGGGTATAGGGGACTTTTGGGATAGCATTTGAAATGTAAATAAAGAAAATATCTAATTAAAAAAAAAAAGAAAAAAAGATGAAAACATCAGGATCATTTCTCCCTCAAGGTCCCAGACACAGTAGTGTGTGTGTGTGTATTAGAGACAAAACAGATGTAGACTTGTGATCAGCCATTTAAAAAATCTGATTATTATTTTCACTATACAACAGCAAAATTCCACTTAAAATTCCTGTTTTTTAATTTAATTTTTTACTTATTTGCATACTCAAATTTATGGAACACAATGAAAGCAGTGCTAAGAGAAAAGTTCATAGCACTAAGTGCCTTCATAAGAAATTAGAAAATTCTCATATCAGTAATTTAAAAGTACACCTGAAAGCTCTAGAAAAAAGAAGAAGCAAGCACATCAAAGAGGAGTAGAAGGCATGATATAATCATAATCAGGACTGAACTCAGTCAGAAACAAAGGAAACAATACAAAGAAACAACGAACTCAGGAGCTGATTCTTTGAGAAAATCTGCAAAATACACAAACACTTACCCAAACAACCCAAAAGACAGAGACACAGTATTCAAATAACCAAAATCAGTAAAAGAGAGACATAACCAATACTGAGGAAATTCAAAGAATCATCAGGTCTTCAAAAACCTGCACTCTACAAAACTGGAAAATCTTAATAAAATGGATGCTTTTCTAGATTGATAGCAATTATCAAAGTTAAATAAAGATCAAGTAGCCTATTTAAACAGCCCCATAATCCCCTCAAAATAGAAGCAGTCATTAAAAGCACACCCCCCCCACCAAAACAAAAAACAACAAAAACTCAAAACAAACAAACAAAAGAAAAAACACCAAGGGCCAGATGATTTTAGTGCAGAATTCTACCAGACCTTCAAAGAAGAGCTAATACCAATACTCCTGAAATTATTCCACAAAATAGAAACAGAAGAAATACTGCCAAACTCATTCTGTGAGGCTACAGTAACCCTGATACCTAAAGAAATTCTAAATAGATTATTATTGTATGTGTGTGCACATGTTGGTTTGTGATTGCACATGTGGAAGTCAGAAGACAGTCAGTTCTCTCCTTCTACTACATGGGTCTTATGGATCAAATTCAAATCACCAAACTTGGCAGCAACTACTTGTACTCACTGAACTGTCTTGGAGCCCTCCACTCCCTGAAACTCTCACTCAGTGTTTACAAATCTTTTTGCAGGACCCATAGTTAAGCATAAATAAAGGCTGGCTTCTCCTAATTGAGTTAAAAGTACAATAATCAAAGTCCTGTATACTTACTTTGGACAATATTGCAGCCAACACGAACATTCTGAAGCAATTTGAATACACCTTGGATAACCCTTGTTAGTTTTGAAGGTTTCATTCTCCCTGCATCTAACTGCTGTAACAAAGAAATCCTAACATGTGACATATATGCTGCTATCATTCCACTTCCTGTCCTCATAAAAATGTGACTAATAAACGACAACACAGGGCAGGAGAGATGCCTCATCATTTAAGAGCATGGACTGCTTCTCCAGAGGTCCTGAGTTCAATACCCAGCAACCACATGGTGGTTCACCACCATCTGTAATGGGATCCAATGTCCTCTTCTGGTGTGTGTGACAGCTATAATGTATTCAAGTAAATAAAATAAATGAATCTTTAAAAAAAATAAAATAAATGACAACACTCCTTCTTACTAAACCCAAGTGTCATATTAAAGTTCTTATCATATAGTTAATTATCATTACAGATTGGAATTTGCATTCAAGATGAAACTTATTTCAAATTTATGAGAGCCTTTCTATTCAGACAAAAATATACATATGTGAGTATGCATCAGTCTTCCACCTGCATTGCCTGTTCAGTATCAATTATTGGTGTTTCCTGGCTATCCATTCAGATGAGTAGCCATGAGCTCTGCAAAGGTGGAATTGTGGAACTAAGGAACCAGTAGTTAAAATCTCAAGCAATGGTTAAGCATGTGAGGAGTACCAAAGCCTGCCATTTATATTCAATAGAGCTGTCTTCCAATGAACAATCCTTACTCAAAAGCTGCCATTACATTCGGTCAGACTATCAGAGATGTCATACTTTCTTCCTGCACAGCACTCTATTCCCTACCTTTCTTTCATAAATGTCAGATATGAAATACAGTTTGGAAGCTACCCCTGCCCTTTCTCATTTCTATGCCTGATCTATTGTTCACAAACATGAGCTTCTTTCTCTCTCTCACATTCCTGACTCCAATTTAAAGTTGTCTTACTGATGGCCCCAAACAACACATCAGCAAATGCTGTGAGAAGTTTTATTCCATGACAGTAATTGTATAAATGGGACTATATTACAATTGAATTTGCTTTTCTAAAACCTTACTATCTGGCATTTCCATAATGAATTCAGGGAAGATAAATGGGATGTTTAGGATGTTGAGGAAGACCACACAATTTGGGTTCTAGGGAGTAATGACAGTTAACAGATGTTTTTCAGATGTTCTTTGGATTCCCCTTCTGAGCTAATTTTGCTACCATGAAAATTGTTCTGGAGGCCATACATTATGTGGTGTCCTAGTGATACTGAATATGACTTATAATTCTTCCAATTTGTAAAGTTTCAATTCATCTATGTGATGATTTTCACATTCCTTCCTGTATTCATTTAACACAAGAAATATTTATTGAGTTTCATTTAGCACAGTGCTCAATACTCAGATTTCCAAAAAAGAATTTCCAAAAATTTTTGGATAACATTTTAAGTCAAGTTGTATTTCAGTGGCTGAAAGACTAATTTAAGAGATCAGTTTTGACCTGCTTTTCTAGTTCACAAAGAGCATTCATAACAGCTAGTCTACCATGACAGATATTTTCTTCAGTGGGGATGACATGCTTCCCTTGGGACTATCTCTCTGGGCAGCAACAACTGCAGTGCAGGTTGCTGAATTCAGCTACATTTTTGTTGACAGACTGAAAGCCCAGAAGTGCTTTGAGTCTACCAGAAAACATTGGTCTTTTTTAGTAAGAGAATTGGAATTCTTTTAGTCGACTGCACCGTTTTTTTTTTTTTTCACTTATACATTTTTTTAATGGAACATTTTTGTACTGCCAAGTTTATTTACCAGGATATGTTCTGCTATACATTTAAGCATTACAAATTTTTCACTTTCTTCTCAATTTTTAATGAAAATGCATCAAACAGAATACTGTTTCCTTAAACAAATTGAGACACCCTGATTTTGAGGTTTTATTTTTAGTTTTATTATTTATTTAGTTAGTTAGTTAGTTGAAAAACAGCATACTGTGGTCACTTCTTCACAGCTCCCCATTTACCTGAGCCATGCATGGCAAGGTCTAGTATCACAGGGAATACTCATTTAGAGCAAAGTGGAAAAATTATTTGTGATGCCAGTACCCAATTTATATTTGAAAATTTAGGCTGCATTTTATTTCAGTCAAAAGTGATAAAAAAAATGGTGCATGTTGAAAGATAAACAACATGAATATTGGTCAATACGAATGCCATCTCTCTGAGTTGTCTTGTAAGTTTAAGCACTTTCTTAAAACCTTAAGATGATTACAATTGAACTACTGGCACACACATCTTATTTTGTTGTTGCCTTATAATTTTTGGACCTCAGACAGCTCTGAATCTCTGCTTACATCATAAAACCCAGAATTGTTAGCATTTTTGCATAATAAATGAAACATTTTAAGACAAAACATTTTTATAGTACAAGATCATTGGTTAGCATGGAGCTTTCCAATAGATGTCTTAAATTTTTCCTGTATCATTTAACATGCAAAAATTGTGAATTGCTTTACAAATGAGAAACCCAATTAATGTCACATTTACTTGCTGCTTCGCCATGACTAAAGTCAGCTGTAATGCTAAATTGTGTGACCAATATCAGTCATTTAGGAAGAATATTGCTTCACATTCTTTTAAAGTCATAGTTTAGTCAGGAATATGGAAATCAATCTTGGTATGTCTACTTGAACAAATTGGGGAATCTCCAACAGCCACAGCATTCCTTACATGAAAGAAACTATAAAAGGCTCACAGGGGATACGGGAGCAGCCAGTGATTACCTTAACTATCTATAGGCTCAACATGGAAAAATTTGGAGTGTGCCTACTCTTTCCACTGCAATAATTACTCTCAACTATCTCTCATTATGCTTTTTCATTTCATGTAAGTCTTTTTCTGAGACATCACTTAATCTGGAGGAATTCTAGTAAGACAATCATGACATTTGTTTCCATCTTCATGGTAAATACAGAAGGGTAGAAAACAGTGCAGAAATCAGGAAAGCCAATGTTCAGGACAGTACTATAATCCTAAAGGAAAGTCAATATTTAAGAGAGTAGAAGAGGATGGCCTAGTCAGCCATCAATGGGAGGAGAGGCCCTTGGTCTGGAGAAGATCATATGCCCCAGTACAGGGGAATACCAGGGCCAGGAAGTGGGAGTGGGTGGGTTCAGGACCAGGGCAGGGGGAGGGTAAGAGGGCTTTGGGGGTAGCATTTGAAATGTAAATGAAGAAAGTATCTAATAAAAAATAAAGAAAAATAAGAGAGTAGAAAATCTGGAGTTTTGCAAATAGGCAGTATTCTACATTTCAGCTTCTCATTATAGTAAGCCATAGTTTCTTGATTTACAACTGTTATGATTATTATACATTCTTGATCACTTGTTATGGCAGAAAACCTCCTCCATTTCCATGTCAAATTTTCACCTGCCTGGACACCCTGGCTCAGGTTTTCCCCAAGTGAGCAGTATCATTCCAATGACGACACCATTTTCTAAATTATTTCCTTATAAGCTTGGGAATTTTCCCATTTTGCAAGATACATGAGTTGTGATGTTAGGCTCTGCTCTCATTAAAGTAGTTTCTTCAACTTTTGCACTAGAAAGTGCTCAGGTCACGCACACTACACACCTACTTTCAGGTACTGGAAATACTCCATTGAGTTTCTTATATTCCAAACGAAGTAATGACTAACACAGCATTTTAAAATTTATCTATCTTATGTGTATATGGATGTTCTTCCTGCATGTATATATCTTTATATATCTGTGCAAAATGTATGTGCAATGCCATTGAAGATCAAAAGAAGGAGTCAGATCCCCTGAAACTGGAGTTAGAAGTAGTTGTTAGTCATGATATGGGTCCTGGGAACCAAACCATGGTAGTCATCAAGAGATCAAGTGCTCTTAATTGTCAACCCTTCTCTCGTGCCCCAGGTGTTTTCTTGTTTTATCTATTTATTTTTTGGTTGTTCTCTTAGAGTTTCCCATTGCAGAGAAGAAACACCATAACCAAGGCAACTCTTATAAGGACAACATTTAATTGGGACTGGCTTATGGGTTCAGAGGTTCAGTCCATTATCATCAAGGCAGGAAGCATGACAGCATCCAGGCAGGCATGGTGCTGGAGATTTGCTGACAGTTCTACACCTTGATCCAAAGGGAAGCAGGAAAAGACTGGCATCCTCATCATGCAGCTAGAAGGAAACTCAAAGCCCATCCCCACTGTGACAGACTTCCTCCAAAAGGCCACATCTACTTCAACAAGGTCCCACCTCCTAATAGTGTCAATTCCTGGGCCAAGCATATTCAAAACATCACAGTTGTTGTCTTTAATAATTTGAAGTATAAAAAGTTTTCTTTAGACTAACTTTTGTACAATTAAGCTTAGTTGCATCCATGGGTCTCTTAACACAAAAGTCTGTTTTATGATCGACTTGTGTTTCCACGCACATATAAATATCTTTAAAGCTGATTAGGCTCCTATAGGGGATAAAAACCTGGGTGAACTAGTGGCATAAATAAAGTCAATTGTTGTTTCCTTACAATGGCTCTCCAGCAGCTTGAATACTATGTGCTTTCTTTGTTGGTTAACCTTTCACATCAAATTTGTAACAAATCAACCTGCCACACTTTCTAAAGGATTCTCTTTTCCTATAGATATGAAAGGGAAAAATATTCCTCTAGGGATTGTTTGTTGTGGACAGAGGGCTGTACTTACCTTCATAGAACTCACTTATACCTTCAAGTGAGGGTGGGTAGCCCACATTTAGATGACTCTTTCCTAATTCATCAGGATTGTAACCTCATGAGAATCTAATCAATTGGAAACCACAAAAGACCTAATAGCATACAATCACTCTCTCTATGGCTTCTGTATCCTTGAATTCAAACAACTGGAAACTGAAAATATTTGGAAAAATATTGTCTCTGTATTACAAATGTTTATAATTTTGGTCATTATTTCCTAAGTTATATGGGATAGCAAATAATGCATAGAGCTTACTCAGTATCACATAGCATAAAATCTAGAACTAAAAGTTTTCTGGAGGGTGTGCCTAGTATGCACACACAATAACATTTTATATAAAGGACCTGGGCACCAGGTGGAGTTTGGTATGTAAGACAGGGTCCTGTAGTGAATATCCCATATATACCAGGAAAGGGGTATATTGTTCTCAATCTAGTAAAGTTTATATGATTTATTTTATATGTTATTTGTTTATATATTATATATGTACAATAATTGGTTCATTGTAAAGCAAAAGATGACCAGAGTACAGCCAAAGCTAAATTGTCTATACTTACTAAGCTGAGGCTAAGCCTGGATATGAGTGTTAAGTAGGTCTAGGTGTGGAAGAAAAGAAAAGAGAAAGAAAATGAACTATTCATTATCTATTTTTAATTTGGGGATAGAGAATTAAGATAATTGATTAACTTGAGGGTTTATATGTGTTATCAGACACAACTGCATTGATTTGAAGATTTCTTATACTGTATTAATCATATATTACACTTTTATGAAATTAAAAAAATAAATTTAATAAAAACCTGCTATCAGTCAGCTTGGAGGCATGAGGAAACACAGCTATAACTTCTATGACCCATACTCATCAATCTAACTAGATTCACTCTGTCCCAAGACTCACAAGGTTAGAAACAAGGTGCCAAAGAGCTCCCGTTCCTAGCTACATGTTTATGGGCAGACTTTAGTTCCTATTGTTGGACTGTGACCTTTGACTCCTAGAGGGCCTGCAGTTCCTACCAAGTGGCTCCACGGGTAGTTCATATCATAGCAATTTTCTTCCTTGAGGCTAACAGAAGAGTATTTCTAATGCAGGAAACAAGACAGAATGAATAAATGAGTGAAAAGATATTTGTCATGTACCTATCATATATAAATATGGTGTCAATTAGTCTGAGCATAAAAGTTTCTTCTTAAATACTTTAAGATATTGTGGTTTCTAAAGTAACAGGATGAAGATTTTAGAGTTAAAAACTTGACTCCTTAATGGTTAACTCCATCTGGAATAACTTCAAGAAGACATCAGAAATTTCTACAATTATTAGAGAAGGCACTACTGAAAATTGAAGCAGTCGGAGTTAGTGTTTGAACCAAAATGAGCAATTAAAATGACAACTATTATAAAATAAAGATGAATATAATCATTTCAAGAACTGTGACTTAATGGCTCACATTTTCCAGAGACTGAGAGCTGTAAGAAGACCACTGATTCTGGCAATGCTAAGCAATATTTTGCCTGAGGGCTGCTGTGTTATGTTAATTTAAATTATTCACTGATATCATACAGATTAAGACTCAAGGATGCCAGGTTCCTCTGAAATGCTCTCTAGAGTCATGTGTGAGATTGCAGGTATGACCTATGTGCCTATGAATATAAAATGCAAAGCTGACTTCTAGGCAATGACCCCTGTTGAAAAGAACACAGGAAGGTTTATTTTGCAAGCCAACACTGGAGCCAAGGTGACAACAGTTATGAGAAAGGACATTTGTGGGAAATAAGCAAATGCAATAACTGAAACAATTTTCCTTTTTAATTATTCTTAGTACAATAATGTAAGAATGGGCATGACAGTACAGTTCAACCATAAATATCAATAAAAAATTCATGATTTGAGAAGGGAAATAAGTTAATGCCTTTCTCTTTTCAGTCTTTTGCTGTGATGCCAGCAACCATGCTCAAAGGTTCAGAGTAAACACTGAGAAAATATCCAGCAGAGTCACAAAAGGACTAGAGACACCACAACAGCAATGTTTTTCCTGTCTAAACAAAACGCTGGAGGAGTGACTTTAACCTGGCCTTTGTGTTTCAGCTAACTAAGCTCCTTTCCCCTGCGCCTTTCCTAGGTGAGGAAAGCATGAGAATGCTTACATAAGGAGCAGTGAAGAAAATAGACATTTCCAATCACAGTGGACACACTGTCTAGGCTCTACTGCATGTCAACCACATGCAGCTTCCATCTGTCAAAGAAACGTAGTCAGTGGAAAGTTTAAGCCTATAGGGTGTGCCCTGCTGCTTGGAAAACCCTACATGCTGCAATTAGCTGATAAGTGACCAGAGATGAAGGATAATGTAATGTTTGCAGTCATGAAATGCTAAATATTAAGATCCTGGTATCAATGAGAAGTGATTGATACCTTTATAACTTTGGAGTCTCAGGAAAAATTGGGCTTACTGTAGGTGCCTTTTTGTGACAAACACTTTGTCAATGGTTATTTCACTTTTCTGTATGGACTATTTGTCAAAGCAGTATTTAAGTTACTGAGACAATTTCCTAAAATGCAGAGGGATACAAACTGATAAATTTGAGATCTTTTTCTCATTCTGTTCTATTAATTTTTTACTTACTGGATGGAAGCAATTCAACAGTCCTACTCAGCTACAACACCTAGGAACCACGACCATTGGCAGGATGGCAGGATACACACAAAGGTACAGTAAGCAGCACTAACCTATCAGTGGCAACCAAAAGCTACCTAACTGGTATGAAGCCCCACTCATCAGGACGAAAATCATACCAGGTACTGGAAAACTACCCAGCTTTCACAGACTTTAGAAAATAATCTACCACTGTCACTTTGCTAGACTATCATTTGTTACTATTACAGATCATTATTTTTTTTAATTTATTTTGCATGCGTTTTGGAGGCATAAATGTGTGCCACATCACAGGTGTGGCTATCAGAAGACAGTTTTAGGGAGTTGGTTCTTCTCCTTCCATCATATAGATCCTACATATTGAACTCAAGCCATGAGACTTTGCAGCAAGCATGTTTATCTGCTGAGGCATCATCCCGGACTCTACTACAGATCATTTAAGAAATTCCTGTGTTTTAAAAATTAATAGAGTTTTCTGTTGGTTTGTTTGTTTGGTTGGTTGATTGGTTTGGTTTTCGTTGTTTCTTTGGTTTTGTCTTGTTGCTTTGTGGGTTTTCTTGGTTTTGGTTTTTGTTTTTGTTTTTGTTTTTGTTTGGTTCTTCAAAACAGGATTTCTCTGTATAACAGCTCTGGCTGTCCTATAACTCCTTTTGTAGAGCAGACTGGCCTTGAACGCAAAGATATCTGCCTATCTCTGCCTCCTGTATATTGGGACTAAATGTGTGCACCACCACACCAGCTTTAGGGTTCATTTTAAAAGCAATTTTTGGTTTGAAAGAAAATAGCTAGCAATACATTTCTCTTCCCACCCTCACAGTTTTTCTTTTCTTTAATATTCTGTTCCAGTGTAGTATGTTTCCTACAATTTATAAACCTATACTAATAAATTACAGTTAGCTTAGATCCATAGCTTTAGTTAGAGTTATCTCTCTTTCTTTTATTGTTCTATGAGTTTTGACATAGTGATGGTAATTAAATGTTAAAGCATCTACAAAATATTTCACTTAAAGTCCCTTGTATTCCTTTCTTACTCCTGTTGAATTCCTGGCAACCACTAATCTCTTGATTTCTTCTTTACCTTTTTTTGGAGTCCCTCCCACCACTCCACCTCTATAAGCACAACCTCTAGGCACTATCACAAGAACTAATATTTCCCAAAGCAGCCATAGGAGAAATATTGGTCTAGTTTTATATTTTTCTTTCTCATACAATGGTAGTGCTTTGAGGAAGACTATTAGAAATTGTTTAATCCAAAGGGTTTTACAATCTTTGGTACATTTTTATGATTCAACATTCTACTTTTTATTATAGGAGGAAGGTGTCAGGAGTTTGAACCAACATGTCATTTTATTTTGAAAATATAAATTAGAAATCACAGAGCTGGAGGCAGCAGAGCAACTTAACATAGTCTTAAAAATCTTATAGCTTTGGGGGGGTCTATGTGAACCCTATGAGCTAGTGATTACTCAGGACATGCTCAGGACAATGCACACTCTCAGTTGGGCAAAGTTAGAGGGCAAAGGCATGGTAAATATTTGGGGCATTTCAATTTAATGTGCCAACTTGGCTGGGCCACAATGTCCAGACATTTGGTCAAATACAAATCTGAGTATTTCTTGTGAAGATTATAGCATCAACATTTGAATCAGTCCCCTGCAATGCACATGAGCTTATCCCACTCAGATGACTGTCTGAAGACAGGATTCTGCTGGCAAGAAGCCTTCAGCCTTGAATTTCAATAGTTAGTTCTCCCTGTGAAATCCATTTTTCTGTCTCATAATGCTGAATGAATTCTGAACTTGTCAATCCTTTAATTGTATGATCCAATTCCTTAAAATGACTCTTGTTTCTTTATATATATGCATCCTACTGCTTTTGTTTATTTCACGAATCAAAAAAAAAAAAAAACTTTTAGCTGTCAAGTTCACCAACAACTGCAGAACAGAGACTATTATCTTAGAAATCAGGAGGAGAGATTTTCCCTAATATTCAGGAGGGTTTGAGAAGTTTCCCTCATCCTTCATATATCTGAATAACATCTTATTTGCAGTAAATAACAACGGAGGGATGTTGGCTAAGAGACTGGAATTTCTTATGAGAGCTTCTACCATAACTAATGAATGAGAATGTAGGTTTTCTTTGTGGAAAAAGTTCACATGGATACAAAAGTTCCTCAGGAAAAAATATAGAATATTATTAAGAGACCAGAAAACAGCCAGCTCCCCATTATGGAATTTTCAAAAGCATGTTCTAGGAATCCCAAAGTCACACTACAATGCTATTGCTCCACTTGCTGAGACCAAACACTTTGACAAGGATGGCTCATATTTGCATGACCCTGAGTTGCATGGCAGAGATTACATAACTAGAAATCAAGTGCACAGTTTCTTAAGCTAGCTTTTGAGAACTATACAGCAGTAAAATCTGGGCTGTATTTCTCTGTATGGCATGAATCATATGTTATACAATCAGAAACTACACACAGGAAACTCACTCTAAATAGAAAGTACTTCTCTCAAATGAAGAGTCCCACAGCCTAGTGCCTTATGGGAGACAGCATTCTGAGTACTGTCCAGCCTGATGATCATTTGTAGCATAGTTAGTAAGCTATTTTGTATTAGTCTGGCCTAAATGGTGAATTCATTCATCATGCACCAATCTGAATACCCTCGTCTTGGAATTACAGGACATTGTGAGCCACCCAGTTTTAAGGTGCTGGTAACTGGACACTGGTACTTTGGAAGTGGTATGTGTTCCTAACAGTTGACCTATCTGTCCAGACTTGATACCTTTAAATTTTAACTACAACCTATCATATCAGATGATACGTCTTTTTGGCATCTATACTTAAATATTTTTATTTTGAAGTATTCTGGTTCTTGGATTTCTGGACTACTTGACTTATACCCATGAACACTTTATACAAGCACCTATGCATAAGTCAGTGAAAACAACGAGCCATAATTTTGATAGACAGTTTTGAGGGTATATAAATTTTGGCAGTTTTTAATTAAATGACACCTAATCTTTTATGATTCCCACTATAAGGTCCAGATAGATGCTGTGGACAGTGGAAGGGGATGACATGGAAGATGAGGATGGGTAAATGTTACTTTGACAGCTCCTCAATTTCCAACTGAATGCAGCCCCCTCTAACATATATTCCTCATAGCAATGGCTTCCATGATAATTATATAAACCTCATGAATCCCTAGGGTAATATGATTAATTTTCCTGTAGTGTGGGAAATGATAATGAATCTTTCTCAGGAAAGGATGTTTATACAAATCAATTCTTTTGTATTTTCTCTTGTATTTCTTCTTAGCAATTCAACCTATAGTAAACCCAATGCAACACTAAAGACATATGAACCTATGGTTGAATCCATATTTTGTTTTCTGTGTCTTAGAAAAGTGATATCTTTTCCTATAGATTTCTTCCTTTATAGCAAAATGGTTATCAAGGATTGTTCAAAGGAAACTTCAAAAGAATCACAGAATTTCCAAGTATGGAAGACTGAAATTATGTTGCTTTCATGTGTTAAGGCAGAAGAGTGCATGAAAAAGTCAGCAAAATGTATGTATAGTTTGTGGCTTCAGCAAGGGAAACAATGAGGCTAACTGCAGATGTCCACTTCTTCCTTTACCCCTCCAAATGCAACCACCCCATCTCATCTTCAGTTATGTAGCAGACAACCTGGTATTGGCTTTCTTTGCTCCTTACCTCCATTTACCACAGCTCACACAGATCTCCCCCCTCCTAACTCCCCCTGTAACTCATTTCTTTTTCCTAGCCCCCAACTCTAGCTGGAATGCCCTGGAAATCTACAGACCTCTCCAGTCAGGTAAGCAGGTAGGCTAACTGCAGATCTTCACCTCTCTCAATTCCTCTGAGTCAATCCCCAGTCTCAACCCCACCACTGGATTTGACAGCAGCTTACTATGGCTTCTCCTTACTCTCTGCAAGGAGAATTAAGAATTAAGCAGACCCTGGTGGGACACCCAGATTTTCCCATCCTGGTAGACCCTCTAAGTGCCTCCCAGACCACCCCATTCATAAGTGTCAGCTACCAATACCTAGAAAAACATTTTACCTAGATTCTCCAGTGGCAACACAAATCAGGATCCCAGAAGGATGTCCTACCAGGTAACATACAGCAATCATATGCTCTTAAAAACCAGAGAGGGTAACAAAAACCAAGGAACAAAACACCCACTCAACAAAGACAAGACCCTATATCAGTACCTTCTCAATTACATATGCCTATTCAAAAACATAAAAACATCATCAATAACAACCAGGACAATATGTATCCTCTAGAGCCCCACAACTCTACCACAGAAAATCCTGAGTATTGAAATATAGATGAAACACAAGTAAAAGACATTAACATAGCCTTTATGAATATTTAAGTGTCTTTAAAGTGGAATGAACAAATTCCTTAAAGAAATCTATGAAAACACAATCAATCAATGAAAGGAAATGAACACAACCGTTCAAGATGTAGATGTGTGTGGTACATAAACCGATATCAGGAATTTTAGTAAGGTAGAACAGCTAGAGACCCAGAGACTCGGTGGGCAATCACCTGAGGTTTAGGTGACACCCAGCTCCCTGTCGGACTTGGAACAGGTGCCATGCTTCTCATATAAAAGAGACATGACCTGTGATCATGTAGTTCTGTATGCTAATGAGGTACCTAGAAACCTGAAGGCGTAGCCAATAAGCTTTCCTTCTCAGACATTCTTCCCTGCAAAATGTATTTAACCTCAGGCCCACCCTGAGAAGTAGCATATGGTTTTATGCATCTATTTTCCACCATGACAACAAACTGTTTGGAACCATGGACTGCCTCTTTTCACTAAGATCAGCCATGGGGAGCCATGAGGAAGGCCTTTGCTTACAGAACAAGCTGCAGCCTAATCTCCCATAGAAGTCCCCTCTGCACTCACAGGAACAAAAGACACCAAGCAGGCCACCTAAGCCAAGGACAATCATCTCTGCTAGGACAAGTTGGAGCTCCCCGTCCCCCTCAACATGGCCCCTCCCCCAGGCTAGACTCTGTCCCTACCCCTGGACGTCAACTCAGTTCTCTGCTTGTCTGCAACTCCCAGTGATGCCTGGACGTCCAAAAATCTGAGGACCCCATGGTCCCAACCTCATCGCAGGCCCAGGAACTCCTGAGCCAGCTCTGCCTTTCCCATACCTCAGACTGTACTTTCCCACACCCAGCGCAGTGGCTCAGAGCTTCCCTACAGCCCAGCACCTGCTCTGGGCACAGTGTGGGATAAACCAAGTCAAATTCCCTGCATTCCACCTCCCCAAGCAGGAGCAGCTGTGCCCAGTGGTGGAGCAGATGAGGGCCTACAAAGCTACAGACGTGGAAACAGAATCAACAAAGGGAATCCAAACCGAAGGAAATCTAGAACTGAAAAATTTAGAAATTCAAACAGTAACCTCAGAGGCAAGCCTCACCAACAGAATACAAGAGATGGAGGAAATAATCTCAGGCAATGAAAACACAGTAGAAAAAAATAGATACCTCAAATGAAGAAAATGTTTAATCTAAAAAATTCCTGGTACAGAAAATGTGAGACACTATGAAACAACCAAGTCTAAAAAAATAGGAATAGAGGAAGAAGATGAAACCCAAGCTAAAGTCACAGAAAGTATTTTCAATGAAATCATAGAGGAAAAATCCCCTAACCTAAAAAAGGAGATGCCTTTCCAGGTACAAGAAGACTGCAGAACACCACAAAGACTGTACCAGAAAAGAAAAATCTCCTTATCCTTTCAAATCTTCTTTCGATCCTTTGGAAGTTGTGATGATTAATGTTATCACAGAATCAGAGTCTGAAATCATCTGGGAGATGGAATTCCAGGAATGTCTATGGGGAATTGTCTTAATTATGCTAAAGTATAATTTGCCAACTATAGGTGGCAAATCCCTGCCCTGGAATGCTGGCATGAAGAGAAGATTTGAAAGGATATAGAACTAAGAAAAGAAGAAACAGTGAACCACAGAATGGTGGGAATGTAAACAAATACTTAAAAGGTCTCATTCAGGACAGGAGAGATGGCTCAGTGGTTAGGAGCCCTGACTGGCTGCTCTTGTAGGGGGTCCACAATGGCTTACAACCACCTGTAACTTCAGCCCCAGGGAATTTGATGCCTTCTTCTGAACTTAGCGGGTCGTATACTCATATGCATATACCACCCCTATAGATACAAAATTAAAAATAAAATCTGAAAAAGGAACTCTTTCATGTTTAAGAATCAAGTTTCACTGTAGAGTGTAGCTATCATAGATCAGTGTGGTAATAGGACAGATGGTAGCAAGGAGACGTGCCAGAGGGCATATAGGCTGGAATGAGCTCATAAAAAGAGCCATCATGGCTGAGAAACTTACTGAAAGGAATGAATTGGCATAAACTGGCTTGTGAGTATTGACTAGCTGGTGGGTGGAAATCTCTTCTGTAGAGTATATGACCAAGTTCAGCAATAGGTACATTGAAGTCCTGTTGAATTGAGATTAGAGAGTTGCCTCATAGTCAAAAGCGCTTGCTTCTCTTGGGAAGGATTTGAGTTTTGTTCTCAACACTCAACTCTGGCAGCTTACAACCACTTGTAATTGCAGTACAGGATAAGTAACACCCTCTTCTGGTTTCTATGGACACACCCCACACACCATTTGCACGCATACATAAATATAAACAAAATAATATCTTTTGAAAATAAAAAAGAAATCCCTTCAGTACATAATAATTAAAAGACTAAATAATCAATACACACACACACACACACACACAAACACACACAAACACACACACACAACGCAGAACAATTAAAGAATATTAAAAACTGCAAGGGAAAAAGACCAAGTAACATAGAAAGACAGACCTACTAGAATAACACCTACCTTTTGAATGGAGACTCTAAAATCCAGAAAGGCCTGAACACATGTTCTTCAGACAGGAAGAGACCACAGATGCTAGCCTGGACTACTATACCCATCAAAAATTTCAATCACAATAGAAACATTAAGACACTACATGATAAAACCAAATTTAAGCAATATCTGTCTACAAATTCAGCCCTTCAGAAGGCACTAGAAGGAAAACTCCAACCTAAAAAGGTTAACCACACCTATGAAAACACAAAGAATTACAGACCAAAAAAAATTGAAAAATAGGAAACACACACACATACATACACAACACACATGGGACAACATCAAAATAATAGGAATCAATAAATAATGCTCATTGATCTCTAAATACCAAATGGGCTCAAGTTCCCCAATAAAAGGACAGACTAACAGAACTGAGTGCACAAATAGGTTCTATTCTTCTGCTACATTCAAAAAACCACACCTTAACATTAAATGTAGATTACCCAGGTAAAAGATTGCTGTGGTTGCTTGAATGAAAATGGTCTCCACAGGTTCATATATTTGAACGTATGCTTAGTTCAAAGGTGTGAAACAATTGGAGAAGGATTAGAAGATACAGTCTTGTAGGAGAAAGTATGTCATAATGGGTGGGCTTTGAGGGTTCCAAAGCCCTAGTCAGGTTCCACTGCTTCCTGCAGATCCATATGTAGAAATCTCAGCCATCTCTAGGTACCACATCTGTCTGAACTCCGCCATGCTTCCTAACATGACAATAACGGACTAATTCTCTGAACCTGTAAGCCGGGCCCAATGAAATTTTTTCTTTCTTAAGGTATTTGGTGACCATGTTTTCTTTCCACAGCAATAGAACACTAAGACAAGAAAGAATAATGCCTATTCATTTTATAAGGCCACAGTTAATTACCCTAATACCCAAATCACAAGGTCCAACAAAAAAAGTGAATTACAAGCCAATTTTCTTTATAAACGTGAATACAAAAATACTAAATAAAATACTTTAAACTAAATCTAAGAATACATCAAAAAGATCATCCACCATGATCAAATATGTCTTATCCCAGAGATTTAAGGATGGTAAAACATATGTAAATCAATAAATATAATCTACCATATAAAGAGACTTAAAGATAAAAACCACATTACCATCTAAAAATGTAGAAATGGCCTTTGACAAAACCTAACACCCCTTCATAATAAATTTCTTGGAATGATTAGGGATACAAGAGATATAGCTAAACATAATAAAGGTAGTTTATGGCAAACTTATAGCAAATATCAAATTCAATGAAAATTCAAAGAAATTCTATTAAAATCAGAAACAAGAGAAGGTTCTCTACTCTCTCTATATTAAATATAGTACTTGACTATACAATTAATATAGTCTTGGCTATAGCAATAAGAAAACTAGAGATCAAGCAGACATGAATTGGGAAGAGAGAGGTCAAAGTATCTTTATTTATAGATGATGTGATAGCATATATAATTGAGCTTAAAATCCCACTGGAACACTCCTACAGCTGCTAAACACTTTCAGCAAATTAGCAGGATGTAAAATTAATATAAAAATATCAGTAGCCTTCCTATATGCAAATGACAAATGAACTAAAAAAGAAATAAGGAAACACCTTCCACAATAGCCTCATATAATATCTTATGGTAATTCTAACCAAGCAAATAACAGACTTGTATGATAAAACATTAAAACATTGTAAAAAGAAATTGAAGAAGATATCAAAAGATGGAAAAACCTCTCGTGCTCATGGATTGGTAGGATTAATTTAGTAAAAAATGTTCCCTTTTGAAATCAGTCTATAGATTCAATGAAGTCTCTATCAAAATCTAACACAATTCCTTACAAATATTGAGATCTTGTACAGACAATTTTCATTTTCATATGGAAACACACACACACACACACACACACACACAAACATACAAACAAGACAGCTAAAACAACCATGATTAATGAAAGAACTGCAGGAGATATCACCAATCTCTGAGTCCAAAAGCTATAGTAATAAACACATCATGATATTGACACAAAAGCCAACATGGAATCAAACTGAAGTGTTATACATAAATCCATTCACATATGAACACCTGATCTTTGATCAAGATGCCAGAAACACACACTAGAAAAAGAAAGCATCTTTAACAAATGTTGTTAATCAAACAGGATGATTGTATGTAGAAGAAAACAAATAAGTTCATAATTATTACCCTGTATAAAATTCAAGTCCAAATAGATCGAATACATTAACATAAAACCAAATACACTGAAATTGATAGAAGAGAAAATAAAGAATAGCCTTGAACTGATTTGCGAGGAAAAGACTTTGAGTGGAACACGTTTAGTAGAGGCACTAATTCCAACAATTTATAAATGAGACTGTCTTAGTCAGGGTTTCTATTCCTGGACAAAACATCATGCATGACCAAGAAGCAAGTAGGGGAGGAAAGGGTTTATTCAGGTTACATTTCCATATTGCTGTTCATCACCAAGGAAGTCAGGACCGGAACTCAAGCAGGCCAGGAAGCAGGAGCTGATGCAGAGGCCATGGAGGGATGTTCTTTACTGGCTTGCTTCCCTTGGTTTGCTCAGCCTGCTCTCTTATAGAACCCAAGACTACCAGCTCGGAGATGGCACCACTCACAAGGGACCTCCCCGCTTGATCACTAATTGAGAAAATGCCTTACAACTGGATCTCATGGAGGCATTTCTCCAACTGAAGCTCCTTTCTCTGTGATAGCTCCAGCTGTGTCAAGTTGACACAAAACTAGCCAGTGTAGAGACCTTATACAACTGTAGTCACGATAAGCTTCTGTAAGATAAATGACATTGTAGCAGCCTAAAGATAGGATTTTTTGTTTTTTACCAACTACACATCTGATAGAGCATTTTGTAACAAAAATATGTAAAGAACTCAGAAAACTAGGTATCAAGAAAACAAATAACTGACTGGAGAGATGGCTCAGTGGTTAAGAGCACTGGCTGCTCTTCTAGTGGTCTTGAGTTCAATTCCCAGCAACCACATGAAGGTTCACAACCATCTGTAATAGGATCTGGTGTCCTCTTCCAGTGTGTCTGAAGACAGAGACAGTGTACTAACATAAAACAAAGAAAACAAATAACCTAATTTTTTAAATGAAGTATATAACAACAGAATTCTCAAAAGAGGAATCTCAAGTTGCTGAGAATCAATTAAAAATTTTAACATCCTTAGCCAGCAGGGAAATACAAATCAAAACTATACTGAGTTATATCTTACACTCATCACATTGCCTAAGGTCAATAAAACATTTGACAGCTTATGTTCACAAGGATGTAGAGTAAGTGAAATACTCAGCCAATATTGGTGGGAGAGTAAACTTGTACAGCCACTATAGAAATCACGTAATGTTTCCTTGAGAAGTTGAATATTGATCTACCTCAAGATTCAGCTATACTACTCTTGGGCATAAAGTCAAATAACTCTACATCCCACTACAGAGACACTTGCTCAAACATGTTCATTGCTGCTTTATTCATAATAGCCTAAAATTGAAAACAGTCTAGATATGCATCAACAGTTACATGGATAAAGATAGTGTGGTACATTTACACTGTAGTATTACTCAGTTGTTAAAAACAATGACATCATGAAATTCACAACCAAATGGATGGAAATAGAGACCATCATCCTGAGTGAAGTAACCCCAACCCAGAAAGAGATATATGGTATATATTTACTTATATGAGGATGTTAACTGCTAAGTCGATGATATCCAAGTTATAATCCATAGAACCACAGATATTAGGTATAGAGTAAGGGACTAGGGGGAACAGAAAGATCTTCCTAGGAAAGGGAAAAAGAATAGACAAATATGGATTGATGGGAGGTATAGTGGGAAGATCAAGAGTGTAGGAGAAGGAGAGAAGAGGAGGAGAGAGGGAATACAGGGTGATACAGCTAAAATTAAGATCAATTGAGTGTGGTATAGAAACCTAATACAGTGGAAGCTTCCTAAAATATATGCATATATGAAATTGATCTAAATGAAACCATCAAATGTTGGGGGAGACAGAGCACCAAATGGCCATCTCCTCTCATCAAATGAAGTTTCCACAACTGGGATAGGGTTACATCTAACTGACTTGTTGTCCAAAGGAATCCCATAGGAATCCCCAAATGACCAAAACTGTTCCCAAAACTATAGTTTGCCCTTCACAAACTGACTACAATGCCCCATTGCTGAAGACAACATCTACACAACTTATTAAAGATGAGCTGAGCTAATGCCTACATAGAGTCTTCACCCCATGTGTTTCCAACTTTGGAACTGGAAGGTACTCTGTATGCAAGTAAAGGAGAAACATAAATATCAAAACAGCCACAAACCTTTTTATTTGTGGTGGTGTCCTGCCTAGAAGTTATGCTGGGATAATGGTGTCACAAATTTTGTGGGACTAACTAACCAATATCTGATTTGACTTAAGGCCCACTCCAGGATATATAACCTGACACTGCTTGGATGACCAGAAACCTGAGACTAGATATCCCAGGGACCTAGGGGAAAAGCAAATACTATTGTTTAAAAAGGTATCAATAAAATGACTCCTAATGACATTCTTCTATGCCAGTGGTTCTCAAATAATTGTATGTTTGGGGTCACCACAACATGAGGAACTGTATTAAAGGGTTATGGCATTAGGAAGGTTGAGAATTGGTGTTCTATATTTATAAAGATCAATGCATTGCTCAACCGTAATCAAAGAGTCTTCCTCCTACAATCTGTAGGCTATTGTTTTGTCTTACTGACAGTGTTCTTTGACTTCTAGAAGCTTTTCAGTTTCATGAGGTCCCATTTATGAATTTTGATCTTAGAACCTGAGCCATTGATGTTCTGTTCAGGAATTTGTCTCTGGTATCAATGATTTCAAGGCTATTCGACACTTTTGTTTTACTAAATTTAGTGTATCTGGTTTTATGTTGAGGTCTTTGATCTACTTGGACTTGGGTTTTGTGCAGAGTGATACAGATCTATTTGCATTTTTCTACATGCCAAAACCCACTTAGAGGAGCACATTTTGTTAAAGATGTTTTCTTTTTTTTGCAAGCAAATGGTTGGAACTTGAGAATATCATCCTGAGTAAGGTAACACAGACCCTAAAGTAAATACTCACTTATAAGTATCTTAAGTATATACTCATTTATAAGTGTCTTATTAGCCATAGAATACAGGATACCCATGAGACACTCCACAGAACCAAAGAAGCTAAATAAGAAGGAAGGTCCAAGCAAGGAGGTTTGAATGTCACTTAGAAGGGGGAATAAAATAGTCATAAGTGGCAGATGGAGGGGGGACCTGGGAGGGAGAGGGGATGGGGAGGGAAATGGGGGATTTATGATCAGTTAGGGGGAGGGACAAGAGAGATGGCCAGATGGCTATGAGAATGAATGTAAATCTGCAACTGATGGGGTGGATAGATGCAGGGGGGGGCATCTTGTCAAGAACTTGGCAGAGATCTGGGATAGGGTAGGCACCCAAGAATTAATGGGGTTGACCCTAGATCCTTCACAGCCACCTCCTGTAACCAGTCAAGAACCCCCATGAAGAGTTGAGGACATTAACCCACCTACAAAACTTTTGACCCCAAATGTATCCTGTCTAAAAAAAAAACAAAAAACAAAAAACAAAAAAAAAAAAACATGGACTGAGGATGGCACAGAGACTGAGGGAATGGCCCACCAATAACTGGCCTAACTAGAGACCCATCCCATGGGCAAGTACCAATACCTGACACTGTTAAACTCTGTTATGCTTGCAGCAATCTAACATGGTTGTCCTCTGAGAGGATTCACCCAGCAGTTGACTCAAATAGATTCAGAGACTCCCAATCAAATAGTGGATGGAGCCTGGGGACCTTTATGGAAGAGCTGGGGAAAGGATTGCAGGCCCTGAAGAAGATAGGAACTCCAAAGGAAGACCAACAGAGTCAACTAACCTGGACCTTTGAGGAGCTCAGAGACTAAAACACCAACCAAAGTTGGGCTGGACCTAGCTCCCCCACCTCTGCACATATGTAACAAATATTCAGATTGGTCTTCATGTCGGTCCTGAACAATTGGAGCAGGGGCTATCTCAAAAGTTGTTGCCTGTTTGTGGAATATGTTCTTCTAGCTGGGCTCCTTATCTGGCCTCTGTGGGAGAGTATACACCTAGTCTGGCAGACTTTATGTGCCATGGTGGGGGAATACCCCGGGGTGGGGAGCTCTACTCTCTCAGAGGAGAGGGAAAGGGTGAGAATTGGGCAAAGGGGTGATTGGGAAGAGGGGCAGTAAATGGGGTGTAAAGTAAATAAATAAAAAATAAAATGAAAAGTTTATCTTTACAATAAAGATAACTTTAAACTGCTATTTTGACTACGATTTTTCTCATTCCTTCCTCCTACTTCCTCCCCTCTCTCTGCTGCCCTCACTCCTTCTCTTCCTCTTTTTACTTTTCCTTCCTTCCTTCCTTCCTTCCTTCCTTCCTTCCTTCCTTCCTTCCTTCCTTCTTTTTGTTTTGTATAGGGCTTGAACCCAGGACCTTTCAAACAGTAGGCAACTGCTCTATTTCTGAGCTTCTTGACTTAGCCCTGCCTGGGTTTCTTGAGTTTTAAAGGCTGTATAATGGCATGTCTTAGCTTCTTATTGTTCCAGAGATTGCAGAGCAAAGTGTGGAAAACAAAATCCCACAGATGTGAGATAAATCATTACCTTTTTATAGTGTAAATTATTACATTTTAAATGAAGCTAAACAAATTTATAACAGTTGACTGTTCAAATGTTTGTAAGAGAATCCCAAATAGTTTCCTATTTTTCATTTTTTTTTTAAGAAATGGAAAAATCAGGCTTGCCTACATGAAGTATGCTCTGATGATTGTTGAACAGAGTTTATGATTAACCTTAAACATAAAATATGTTTTTGGTTTTTAATCTGGTAAAATATCACCTTTCAGCACAAAACATAATATGGCACAATGATACAGCATTATTTCCAAAACAGTGCACAGTTAAGTGAAATAGAAAATAAATGATGCCTCTTGATCCAAGGTATGTGCAGATTGTAGAAAGGAGTTCAAAACTGCAAAAATACTTAGTGTATTATTTGATATTAATTAAATTTATTCTTTTATTCTTTTGACATGAGGTAAGCTACACTTAACAACTCTCTGAAAATTTGAGATCTAAAAAGACACAAGGGCTTTCTCTTCTCTTCTTCACTGAAGGAAGCCATTGCCCATGTTCATGGGGGCTACAGTGACAACAGAGCCCTCACTGTGAGACGGGAGTGATTTCACATTGTTCTAAGTAGGACTAAAATTTTATTCTTAAAACAAATATATATGTACCAGATACATGCATACATTATTTTATCTTAAAGTATGACAAATTATGTAAATTAACTTCCTGCTGAGAAGCAGAAATATTACTCAATTGAAGAAAACCTTATCCTGGGTGAGAATTATTGTACGATTCCCTCTGTGTTTTGAATGAGGCACTTCAATCTGAATAAAAAGATACACATATTGCATTCTAGAAAGGAAAATAACAACTTTTCATAAGAAAGACTCATGCTATCATTTTCCTGTTATTTTATGCAATTCAAAGTGGCAAGAGTGCAGATTGAAGAACTTTTTGCACATCATGAGTTTTCATTTTCAAAACAATACACTTAACAATTGCATTAGCAGTAAAGTGGCTTCTTTGGAGCTATTGTTCATTATAGTTGTGTCTCAATCTGGAATTTGAAAGGGCTCTAATATCAGCAGTCTATGAACAATATGAAAATCACCACCTCAGTCTAGTACAGGCGCAATTCCTTTTCTTTTCATAAGACCTGTGAAACTGATTCAGGACCTGCAAAATAATAAGAGAAATAAAATTGTGAAACATATTTGTCAAGCACTTGACTACATGTAGCAATGTGAAAGGAATAAAACAATCCAAAAGATGCCACTAAGTTAACATTCTAACTATAAAACACGAAGGTTAAAACACATGCTTTGCTCCATGGTCTGAAAAACAAACACCTCTATGATATGGATGCATTGTCTGACTCACAGGCAAATGAAGTTGAGTGACTCAATTTCTATAGCATTAAATGTTCCAAAGTCATAGACAGACCTGAGTAAGCTCAACCCAACTTAAGAGAAAGTAATGGTCTTCTATTGGTGATCATGCTCACAGTCATCTATAGGATAGAACACAGTGACCCCAATGGAGGAGCTAGAGAAAGTACCCAAGGAGCTGAAGGGGTCTGCAACCCTATAGGAGGAACAACAATATAAACGAATCAGTACTCCCAGAACTCGTGTCTCTAGTTGCATATGTAGCAGAGGATGGCCTAGTCAGCCATCATTGGGAGGAGAGGCTCTTGGTCTTGTAAAGATTATATGCCCCAGTACAGGGGAATGGCAGGGCCAGGAAGCAGGAGTGGGTGGGTTGGGGAGCAGGGGGGGGTGTAGGGGACTTTTTGGATAGCATTTGAAATGTAAATGAAGAAAATATCTAATAAAAAATAAGATACAAGGAAGTAAAAACATATGATATTTCAGGAGTGGGATGTTCAAATAGAAAAATATGAAGTATATTATTTGATATTAATTAAACTTATTTTTCCCCTTGACATGATGTAAGTTACAGTAAAACATCTGAAAATTTGTGAGGCTAAAAATGACGTAAACATGTTCTCTTTTCTTTTCTCCACTGCAGCAAGATAGTGCCCATGCTCAGAGACTGTAGTGACAAGATGCGCATCACTGTGGGTCTGGAGTAATTGCACATTGCTTTAAATAGGATTAAAATTTTGTATTTTATTTGTATGCCAGAAGAAAGAAAGTAAATAGATGAAGGAAAGACACTAAAGTGGGAACATAACTTTTTTGCTTGCTTTTTGGTTGGTTTCTTCTTGGTTTTGTTTAATGATAGTAATGGTGGTGGTGGTGTTTTTCTTTGTGTGTGTGTGTGTGTGTGTGTGTGTATGTGTGTGTGTAACGTTTGTGTTTGTATGCGTGCAATGTATGTGTTTATGTCTGTTTGTGTGTGTGTGTGTGTGTGTGTGTGTGTAGAGTTGTACACACAGGTACATGTTAATGAGTGTGTGTGTTCATGTAGAAGCCAATGGTTGATGCTGGGTGTCTTAATTATTCTCTACTTGGATTTTTTTGAGACAGCATCTCTCATTTAACCTGGATAAGATCATTAGCCCACAATCATCTAATTGTTTCTGACTAGTCAGTGCCAGGTTTGCCAGGCTGAACTGAAGCTTGTGACATTTCTAGCTCAGCCTTTCAAATGTGGTGGCATGTGCCACCACAACCAGTCAGAATTTTTTAAAAATGCATTTTCTGTTTATTCAGTACTGAATGAAGAAGGCATGAACATGGGGGTAAACAGATTTACTGATTTTTCACAGTGGAATACACAACTCTCTGTAAGAGTAATCTGAGATTACAGCAAGCTGCTTTTTCCTGTCCACAAAGTACTTTTAATACCTCTGCCAACGTCTATGTGTGAAATGTATGGTGTATACATTGCAAGGGATTTCTATTAAACTACTATCAATGGGCTTCTGTCCTTGAAAAAGTAACTGAGAACAAGTTTGTCTTCTCATTGTAAACAACTAGAAAACTGGATTAAGTGTAAAAAGCAACAGCTTTCAGACACAATCCTGCATACAACATATTATGGAGATTCCTAAAAGCAAGGAAATGAAAACAGTAAACCTCTTCGACACCTTACCTTCCTGCCAGAAAATAATTGAGAAATTTGGTGCCTTCTGGAATGGACAATTTAAGGAAAAAAAATGCTTGTTTCTTTATGTTGAGAAGGGTAGTATTTTGGAACCGTAGCTGAAAGGAGAGAACTATATAGAAGAAAAGGCTCTGAAAAATGTTCTAAGTTGTACTTGAACCTATGGCTGGATAACGCAGATATGTCTACAGTGAAGTTATACAACCATGAGAACAGAGTTATCTGGCAGTCAATACTGAGCAACTTCTGGCCGATAGTTCTGTAGGTTGCCCCTGACATATTTGAATCTTAGTCTCCTTTTAAGAACATAAGATAATTTTTAGCTTAGAATGTTATTGGAATATGTAAATAGACATTTGAAAATGATAAAACACATTTTAAAGACAATGTTAATGAGGTATAATCAATAAACAATGAACTGTACTCAATTTGATAAGCTCGGGCATTCCACACAGCTTTGCTGAAAGGTACACAGTAAAATGACAGACAGATCAGAGACTATATTTGTAGCTGAACTCAATATCCTCAGTGTTCTCTTAATGTTGGTATGTAAAGAAGTATGAAAATTAGCAATTACAGGCCAAGCATCATGCCAGCAGCAAGGTGAGTATACCCATACGCTGTCTCAACTTAAAACATTGTCATGGCCCTGACAGCTACATAATTGAATCCCATTTATAAAGATCAGAAAATTAGAACTCAAAGAGATAACTTGCTGAAGTTACTGCAACTAGAACCAATAATTATTCAAGATTCATGTCAGTTAATGCAGATCTTTGATACCCCTAAGCCCAAACTCATCATATCAAAACAGGCTGATAGTATTCTAGCATTTGTACTGAATTTCAGAGGAGGAAAAGGAACTGACTTGATGCACTTGAGAACCTCGGCATAGCTGACAAGGTCTGCCTCAATTATCTTCTGAGTGTTTATCTAATCTTACTTTCCTGTGCTTATATCTCCATAACAGTCACCCATCACAGCTTCTGGGTATTGCACAGAGGAACACAAACAGCATGAAGTTATAAAAATAGTATGCTCTTACTTCAGATAGGTATACACATGATCTCTTCAGATATCCACATTCCCAGGATATCACAACGGTTTGCTCATTGCCTAACTACATTCAGCTTCCATTTAAACACCAGTTCCCTGTGGAGCAATGTGCTTCCTACCCAATACAAATTCCTACAACTTTTTATTTAAAAAAACTTTTAAAATTGATTATGTTCTTTGATAGTTTCATACACATGGATGAAGTAACAAAAATGGATTTTTATCGCTCTCTTATAACTCTCTCCCCTCCTTAATCCATTTCCCCTATGAATTTTCCCCAAATTTGTGACTTCTGATTCTGTTTTTACAATCCATTCAGGTTAACCAGAGCCACCTGTCCATTTGAACCCTGTGGGTCACCAGTGGATACACAACTGAAGGCAATAACTCCTTCTGACCCTGAAGCTATTGATACCAAACATCTGTTTATCTCCATAGTACTTCGACTTATTATATAATATGCATAATATTGTCTATGTTTTTTTTTTAATCTTCTATCTCACCAATCAGAACTCAGATCCATGAGGTCAATGATGTTTTCTGGTTTTGTTATTGCTCACTGTTTAAAAACTAGAGCATGACCAGGCATATAAGACATAGTTAGTAAAGCATGACCTGGCATGTAAAACATCGTCAGTAAATGTAAATGAATGCATTATGCACGAACTTATTCTAGGCTGATTTAAAAGTATGAATACCCTTAAATCAAATGTACTGCTTTTCTCCACACCAGTATACCCAGTCTATAAATCTACATGTCTTTTTAGAGAAGAGAGTGTTTTTGAAAGAGGAATGGTAGCTAAACATAAGAAAATGAGTAATTGTGTAAAAATCATTCAGGAAATTTAGAATTAATATGTTTGATGTCCTATTAGATTTCACAAAGAAGACAAAAATAGCCTTCAGGATTTCAGCTAACTCGTGGAGAAGACCAGACACTGAAGAACAAGGTATAACAGAACAATGGATAATAGATAATAACTACAGTCATTATCCACAACGACTATTTGTGGATCACAGCAAATGGTATAATATGGGAGTACAAAGATACATAAAAGCAACTTGCATCATTACACAGAAGTTTGTGACATAATTAAAAACTATACTCCAGATTTCTAGAAATATGACCTGAAAATAAACTACAATGAATTCCATTTTTAGAGCAAATTCTCTGGAGAATGAGATAAAGTCAACCAATTTACTGTACTGTTGCACCAATCCCTTCAAACTCTGGGAGCCTTTATCTTCATATGTACAATAGGACCCAAACTGAATTTGAGCTAATATCTCCTGTACGGATTATGTGTTATATGTCTCATTTTCCCATTAAACAGAGTCTTTTTTTACCATTTTACTTATTATTTTGTAAAATTATAAGTCTCCATTTTTATTATGGTTGTCCAGTATTGTCTATGTATTAATGTTCAACCTAATTTTTATCACATAGTTTATAAATATGATTATTTAAATACTATGACTGTCTATTATTGTCTATGTATTACTGTTCAACCGAATTTCTATCACATAGCTTGTGTATGTGACTATGTGAATATTATGTGACGAGGGAATATTTCCTGAGGAAAAATATAGTTGGCAATAAATAGCAGCAGTCGGTCACATGGTAATTTAGTAAATTTAGGATGGACATAATTAAGTAAAGTTTTGTGTGTTCTAACATATGAGCACCGATGCTTCATTATTCTTTGTGGTCAGCTTGATAGTAGATCTCCACATTATCTAACCTCCACATTCAGTTATTATCATGGTTTGGATAGGTTTGTCCCCATTGACTGGTGTGTTTGAATGTTTGGACCACAGGAAGTGGCACTATTAGGAGGTGTGGTCTTGTTGGAATAGGTGTGGCCTTGTTGGAGCAAGTGTGTCCCTGTTTAGGTAGACTTTGAAGCTTCCTGGTGCTCTGGCTTCCCCCAGTATGGAATGAGAGCCTCCTCCTGGCTGCCTTCAGATCAAAGTGTAGAATTCTTGGCTCCTCCAGCATCATGTCTGCTTGGACACTGCTATGACTCCTACCATGATGATAATTTACTGAACTTCTGGAACTATAAGCCAGCCTCAAAATGAAATGTTTTATGCATAAGAGTTGCCCTGGTCATGGTGTCTCTTCATAGCAATAAAACCCTAACTATGGCACTCATGAATCTAGAAGCTGATCATTTCTGAGATAGTTCATATTTCTGATGGTTAGTTACTTGTCTGTAAGCAAGGTGAATATCAGCATCATTAGTATCTATCCTGTGTACCTTACATCATACAGCAGGATCAATACTACATCCCTTTTAGGTCTCCACTTGCATCACATATGCTATTATCTTACTGAGCAGAGCAGAAGTCATCCAGTTAAGTCCCCAGACAGTGATCTGAACTGGCCAAGGCTCAGATAACAGAGAGAATAACCATATAACTACTTACATACAGGTTAAAAACAAGCACAGAACCACTCAAGTGAGAATATTTGATGTGAGGCATAATTGCTGATGAAGAAAGTGAAACAGATGTGGATAAGAAAATGACAACTGATATGACCAAGAACCTTTTAGAGCCTGAAAGGGGTTTGCTATAAAAACAAATAAAGGTAGTTCATAGCTGACTTCTAACAGTCTGATATCTTGGGCATCTGGCTTCTCTACTTTAGCTTCTTTTATTGTTTCTAATGCTCACTAAAAACCTATCCTACGCTCTATTTGCATCTTGAATCTTCGTCTTTATATTTATATAGTAGACTCTATGACTTGTTACTGGTTTTGTTTTGTTTGTTATTTTTTTCTATTTTTCTGGTTTGTTTTCTGATATTTTGAGAAAGCCTTCTTTCTCATTTCCCATACATTTCAGATAATCAAAATTTGACTCTGTGGGCTACAGAAAACACAAAAGAGATAAATTTTATGCACATAATTTCCTCCAAATGGAAAAACTGGACATTAGAACTGAATCAAATTGAGATTCTATAATTGATAGCTGTAACCAACCTTTTTTCCCTCATTATACATGAAGGGTTCAGTTTTTAAAGAATGGTTATAATAAAACTTTTTATTTAAATTAGGTTTTGCTGGAAATGTAGTTCAGCTGCTAAGACTGATTGCCTTGTATACATGACACCTTGGATTACATCCATAACAGCACATAAAATTGGGCATTGTGTACTTGCTACCACAGTATTTGTGAAGTTGATGCATGTGGATCCAGGGCATCCTCAGTTATATATCAAGTTTATATACCCATTTGAATACAGCATCTCCTGTCTTGAAACAAAACAAAATGCAATTATTTTGAGCACTATAGAGGAGTCTCAGTGGGTAGGCAAAGCACTTGCTATGCAACCACGATGACCTGAGTTCAAATCCCTAGAACCCATAGTAAAACCAGGTATGCTATTGCCTATCAGTAATTGTAGTGCTCCTATGGCTACATGGGAGCCAGAGACAGAAGAATCTCCAGAAGTTCAGGAGCCAGCTAGCTTGGCTTACCCAATGGCATACATCAAAGAGCTCATCTTTCAAGCAGTGCAGAAGGCAAGAACCCCTGCCCAATGTTGTTCCGTGACCCGACGTGTGCTGCAGCATGTGCACAATTGTGCTTCACCCTCCACACTAATATATACACACGCATTCATAAATGCACACTCATAAAATGTTGAAACTTAAGCCTTTTCCCAAAGTAGTTTAATTTTTTGAAAAGCAAGAATGCATCAATATATTGTAAAATTCCAATGGTCAATTATTTAAGTGAAATAATACTTCTTTTCTCAGCTAAAAATACTGTTATGATTTTGCCTCTTACTTGAAATTAAATTTTCTGTTATTTATTTTTGTGTAAGTAGGCTTGCCTATTCATGGGTATGTGGGTATAGTTCACATGTCTGTGCTCAGGTGTGAAGATAAAGTGAACTCTGGGTATCAAAAGTTCACCTCTTTCTTTTCTGTAACACTGTATCACATTGAGACTTTGACGTCTCCAATTAAGCTAAGCTGGGTGACCAAAAAGCCACCAGGCAACCTTTTGCATTTACCTTCCCAGCTCTAGATTTACAAAAGTACACCACAGCATCTGCTTTGATAGGTTTGTGCTGAGTATCAAACTCTGATATCTATACATGTATAAAGTAATGGCTAATCTCAAGCATTGATTTGCCATCTGGAATTTCCTGGAAGGCAGGCCTCTGGGTAAATATGTGGAAGATTATCATGATTAAGTTGGGATGGAAAGACCAATCCAGTACAGGGTGATCAGCTGCCTCAAGTTCCTGCACCATTAAGACCTTGACATGATGAACTGTACCCTTGAATTATGAGTTAAACCCTTTCTCCCTTAAATTGCCTTTCTTGGGGTATTGTATCACCAAAGTAGGAAAAGTAACTAAAAGATAGTCAAGTACCTTACTGAATGACCTATCTCCTCCGTGCTGAAATTTAAATTTCTGTGCATTTACACATGAACACAAACACACATACACACACACACACACACACACACACACACACAGGATTCTAACACATGAACTTTGGCGCTCTTGTACAAAGCATACCACCTTTGTCTTTACGATTTTAAATGTTGGCAAGTGAAATTAGCTTAGATTTCCACATAGCCAGCAAGTATCTTTGGCCAAGTCTATTTTACAGAGCCAAATCATATTTACTAGAAATCACTTGATTTAATTTTCCTTCCCTTCCTTACAAAGAACATTATCTGGGACTAGATCCAAATATGTATTTTACTATGTATTTTTATGTATTTAATGTAATTGAATATGTATTTTGACTGGTGTTTCTCAATAGTTTAGTACACTAAAAACAATTACAAAGTTACCTGAAACTAGTTTAATATGTCTATATTTTGCAACTGAAGTGAAATTATGAAGTCAAGAGTCATGTCTTCAACCCCCCAAAACATTTCATTTCAATAGACACCAGATTATGATCAAATAGCTAAGCAATGTGGCATTCAACAGTAATCAGTCAATTGGCTAATTGTTCTGGTTCTTTCATGTAGCTACATTTGTGAGACAGAATTCAAAGGAAAGGGTATTGGAAAGGTAATTAGTGTATTGATTGCATGGTTGTACTTAAGAAGAAAATAAAGAAATAGAAACTCACAGTGGGACAGAAATTTAAGCAATTACTTTATTCATGAGGCAGTTTAAATTCTTCATCTGTTTGGGGTTTTTGTTTGTTTTTGTAAGACATTGGTACTGTTTGTTGTTTTTTAAATATTCAGTACTTGCTTTAAAGGAACTCACCACAGCAAAATCTGAACTTATAAATATGACAATAAGAACAATAATAAATAAATAATGACAACAAGAACAATAATAAATAGGAAGTGCTTAAGTGCAACTAAAAAAGATCTCTGAGGCTATTAACAGACAAATAATCACCTAATTCTTCAGTTTTTTAAGTATGGCTCTAATTTACAAAAGAATGACCTAATGCCATCTTAGCAATTTTGAAGCAGATTTGCTTCCCTTCCCCAAGTGACTACATTGAATAAGCTAAAAAGTCACAAGGTTTATGGATTTGAAATAATTTACATGTATAGGAATATGCCAACTTATCATCTCTCCACCAGGAAGAGATGGTCGCATAGCCAGATGAAAGAGATAAAATTCTCAGTTACATCTATTACAACATAGAAGACATAAAGTTTACTACCAAATAACTCATAATAAACCTTTTCCAATATTTCATGTGAGCATTTGTGTGGTGTTCCTGCCTGCACGCAGACCGGCGCCTTGTCTGCGTGGGCAGAACACCTTGGGGTGGGTTCGCACTTGAGCGCCAAATGTGTGGCTCTGTCTGCAGAACCCACTGTGGATCCGAACTGGAGGACGAGAACTCCTGAGAAGGAACAAGGCTGCGAAAGGAAATATGGGGCCTTGGCAAAGTGTCTGATCAAAGCCCTNATCTTTATTGTCAGGACTGGCTTAAATACAAAGAAGGGTTCCCAGCATTCCCCTGAGTCCTTAGAAGTTGCCAAGGCGCTCTCGCGATGATGGGCAGTCCTGGCAGTGGTGGGCAGGTGTCCGATGGTGGGCGGTCCAGGCAACGGTGGGCAGTGACAGTGGGCGGTTCGAGGACGCTGTGTTCCGGCTGGTCTGGTGCGCTCCGGCTGCGCGATCCCCCGCATGCCTGTAAAAGGCAGGACACCGTTTAGAGGGAGGAGCCAACAATTTGCATCCATATATCTGACTTGTATTTTAAAATGTAAAATACTCATAGATTAGTGAAAGAAATACTTAAAATGTTTTGTTTTATCAATATTTTCTTCTAAATTTAGAACATCTGAATTTAAAAATACCAGTTTGGGTTTGCTGTTTAAGATTTCTATCATACAAATTACAAAATATTTAGCTATTCCACTCTTATAAAGAGTAAAACTGGAGAGGACAAAGAAACTGACTAAATTTCTCATGGAACAGGATTTCTGCATCTTACAGATGACCTTCCTACCATTTATTGTGCCAAAGTATTCTATAACTATGGTTTTGTTTTGTTTGAGTCATGAATCTCTATATATAGCCCCAATAGCCCTGGATGTCCTTTGTGTAGACCAGGCCATCCTCAAACTCACAGAGATCTGCCTGTCTCTGTCTCCTGAGTACTGGGATTCCAGGTATACCACCCCCCCCCCCCCGAGTGTGGTAAACAATGCAGTAAACAGAGGGGCAGAAGACCACTGAGAAAGGAGGAAGAAGGAATTAGTTGGGGGCAAATACAATCAAAATACAATGATATACCTACAAACATGAGAATGAAATCTATTATATCGAATGTTAATTAAAAATCAAGTGGAGAGCCGGGCGTGGTGGCACACTTCTTTAATCCCAGCACTCAGGAGGCAGAGGCAGGCTGATTTCTGAGTTCGAGGCCATCCTGGTCTACAGAGTGAGTTCCAGGACAGCCAG
>NC_034613.1:74257933-74273282 GCF_900095145.1 Mus pahari | reverse complement strand
GGGTCCCTTCAGCAGAATCTTGCTGGCATGAGCATTAGTATCTCGGTTTGGTGGCTGATGATGGGATGGATTCCCGGATGGGGTAGAGCTTTTACTTACACTCTACTACATAAAATTTTAAGAGAAAGAGTAACAAGCAAACAAAAGAACAAGAGATAGAGTATTATATTCTTTAAATCTATAGAAATTACTTTAAATTTTTATAATTTGTATATGCCTGTCCATGAATATTTGGACATTTACCATTAGAAAGGTTTAGTGTCAATAAAGATTAAGTATTAATAAGACTTAACTAGAAGTTCACTCAGTGAATTAAATGGAAAGAAGAAGTTTGTACTCAGTATCCTTAATCAGTCATTTTGAAATAGCATGATCATAAAAAAATAGTATTAACAAAATAACTGATGTGCTTTAATACAATTATTGGAATGCTACAAGTCATAGTTGCCTCATCTGTAAAATAAAGATAATATTTACTAAATTTGAGATAAATGTGAAGGTATTAAGTGCCCAAAACAAGGCCAGATCAAATAAAATTAATCTTCTCTTGCAAATTTCCAGATAAATTCACATTGTGAAAAGAGGGCTGGTGCTATATATAACATACAACAGAATCAGGGTTTGGGGAAAAGCCCCCCTGCCTAAAGGTTCCCAGCACCTCACAATAGCACTATGCTAGGAACCATGTGAACTAAAACAACGAATTTTCCAGATTACTATACATGTATCATAGGCAGAAGTTAGGTCACAAAAGATCAGGCAGCTTCCTCTATCTCTCAAAACATGTGCTTTTGGAATCTTGAACTGCCATGCAGGTAATATAGATTCCCTCATGTTTTTACAATGCACCTATAAAGTCTCCAACATGACTGCCCAAACATGTGCTGAACAAGGAGGACACTAATGGACAAGTCAGTGTGGATAAGGAAAAGCCCATGAAACATATCCCTATACAAAGAAGTACAGGAAACCAAGGAAAGCTGGGAATGGGAGACATGATCTTCCCCAGGGAAATTTGTTCAGCACCAATTGTTTGTCCAGTGACAAATGGTTAGCCTTAGAAACATGGATACAAGTAACATATGGAATGAGCAGGTTATATTTAGGAAATTATATGCATAGATGTATGTGCAAGCTACAAGAAAATTATAAAAGGAAGACATGAATTTGAAGGAGAGTACGGAGAGTTCTATGGGATGCTTGGGAGGTAGGAATTATATTATATTATATTATATTATATTATATTATAATTATATTATAATCTTAATGATATGATTAGATAGTTTAAAAATCAATGGGATGGACAACAGTGAGGCAAGGATCCCACAGCTTCAGCTTCCAGCATCTCAAGATTTTCTAGCTCAAATACTTGTGAGGGAAGAAGACTTTAAGATGAAATTTACCCTCCAGAAATGAAATGTCTGAAACTATATGAAAATTTGTGAATGAGAAGTATCTAGTGGTATCGTCAGTTCTCTGAGCCACTGGAAATGATAGCATTAAATAGTTGACATTATTTTAACTTCTTTTGGAAATGATTATTTAGTGATAGGTAGCAACATCCTGCTTTCTTGTGTCTGAATTTGTAATATTTTCTACTACTCTCTTTAAAGGAAATGTTTACCATAATCGCTAAGATGGTACGTCTGATCTCTGTTTATGAGCAGTGTTATCTAGCACAACACCAGGCAAATAGTATTCATTACATTATTAGGCAATATCTAAGAGACTGAAGTAGCTTTCTGTTTTTAGAGAATGGTAGAGTTGGGAACCTGGAGAAGCAGCCAAGAGACAAATTATTGGCATCCTTGTGAACTAAGGTGAAGTAGTTTAACCTTATATTTAATTACTATTTTTTTCACTTTACATCCTGATTGCTGCCCTCTCTCCTGGTTACCCCCCCCCAAGTCCTTCCCCCATCCTGCCTTCTCTTCTGAGCAGGTGAGGAACCCCCTGGATATCCTTCCACCCTAGCACTGCAGGGCTATGCATATCCTCTTCCACTGACACCAGAGAAAGCACCCCAGCTTGCAGGAGATATCCCACAGACAGGCAACAGCTTTGGGGATAGCTCTTGCTCCAGTTATTTGGGACCCATATGAAGGCCAAGCTGCACATCTGCTACATATGTTCTGGGGAGCCTATGATCAACCTGTGTATTCTCTTCAGTTGATGGTTTAGTTAACTCTTGAGGATAGCCATTATTGACACTCTGCAAGCATATTTGATATGTCTGCAAGCATAACAGAGTATCATTAATCATGTTATGTTGGTGCTTGCCCATGGAATGGGACTCAAGTTGGGCAGGTTATTGGTTAGCCATTCCCTTAGTCTCTTCTCCATTCCCAGTTCCTGCATTTCTTGTAGACAGGATACATTTTGGGTCCAACGTTCTGTGGGTGGGTTGGTGTCCCTATCTTTCCACTGGTTCCTGCCTGACTACAAGAGGTGGTCTCTTTAAGTTCTGTATGCCCAATGCTGTGGGTCATAGCTAAGGTCACCACCATTGATTCTTGGATGCCTCCCCTATCCCAGGTCTCTGTCACATCCTTGAGATGTCCCCCAGCTCTCCACTCCCACCTGTTCCAGATTTCCATTCATTCTCATGGCAATCTGGCCATATCTCTTGTTTCCCCCCCCACCTTATCCTGAAACCACAAATCCCCTCTCCATCCCCTCTCCTACCTAGTTCCATCACTCCATCTGCCCCCTATGACAATTTTATTTCCCTTCTAAGTGAGATTTAAGTCTCCATGCTTGGGCCTTCCTTCTTGTACAGCTTCATTGGGTCTGTGGAATGTAATATGAGTATCCTGTGGTTTATCACTAATAAAACACTTATCAGTGAGTACATACCATGCATGTCCTTTTGGGTCTGAATTACCTCACTCAGGATGATATTCTCAAGTCTATCTTTTTGCCTGAAAAACCGCTTTAAAAAAAAAAAAAACAGTTGAATAGTATTCCATTGTGTAGATGTACCACATTTTCTTTATCCATTCTTCAGTTGAGGGACATCTAGGTTGTTTCCAGCTTCTAGCTGCTCTGAACATAGATGATCAAGTATCCTTTAGGATGTTGGAGCATCTTTTGGGTATATTCCCAGGAGTGGTATGGCTGGGTCTTGAGGTAGAATTATTCCCAGTTTTCTGAGAAACAGTCAAATTGATTTCCAAAGTGATTGTACAAGTTTACACTCCCACTAGCAATGGAGGAGTGTTCCCCTTTCTCTACATCCATGACAGCATGTGCTATCTCTTGAGTTTTTGATCTTAGCCATTCTAAATGGTATAAGATGGAATCTCAGAGTTGTTTTGATTTACATTTCCTGAACATTTCTTTAAGTGCTTCCCTGACATTTGAGATTCCTCTGTTGAGAATTGTTTAGCTCTGTACCCCATATTTAAATTGGGTTATTTGAGTTATTGCTGTCTAACTTATTGAATACTTTAAAATTTTCAGATACTAACCCTCTGTCTGATGTAGGGTTTAACCTTATTTGAAATTTACTTTGATCCATAAAGTGATTTAGCCAGTGGAGTGCTAATGCTCAGTTTTATACTTAATAAGATCATAATAGTAGTGGTGTGCTAGACAGGATAAGCTAAGAATAAAGAGTATAGATAGGTAATCTGAAAATAGTTATGCTCTAAAGAATACATAACAAAATAATTAATATAGAATTTTTGCATTATTACATTTAATGGTGCTCATCTACTAACTAAGCTTTTATTTACAGTAAATAAGTTTATTGCATCCTGAAATGCAGCTTTAGGGTAATTTTTGAAAATTGTGTTTTGTTTTGATTCCTTGGTTATTTTGTTTTGTTTTCTGGCTTTTTTCTTTTACATTGTCTTTGTAATTACTGATTATTTCTGACAGGCAGTAATCAGTCCCAGCAGTACTGTATCTCAGAAATAAGTAGCTGCCATATGTTTTAATTTCTTGTTATCTCAAGCACTTAATAGACTTGTGCCTACTTATCATAATCATCTTTGGGGAGATGAATTTTCTAATTATTTGAACGTCTCCTCAAAGTAAATACTCTGTTTCCTTAAAAATGTTTCTTAAAAATTATTATTTATGCAATCTTGAGTTTTCAATGTTAAGAGTAATTATTCTTTACTAGATCTGTCAATCACGCAATGACTTACTTTACATATTTGTAGTGGCTTTAAATAGGAAGTTCCAGGAAAGCTTACATGTGAGAAGTAGGAAGAGAGACAAAATGGTGGTAATTTTTGGAAATAAAGATGATCTTTAAGCAAAGAATAAATGAAACAGATCATAAAAGAAATCACACAAAAATACTAAAATGTGAGATTACTAGACCTAAGAAGCAGAGCAGATTCAATGCCAACCCTCAAAACTTAGGGGTATAACAAATACTTCAGGTCACATGCTGAATTTATGTACTCATTGTGCTATATTAAAGTAACATACTGCTATGGTTTGAATATGAAATGTCTTCCATAGGCTTATATGTTTGGTCACTTGGTCCCAGCTAGTGTCTGTTCCCAAAGGCTGTTAAGCTTTTAGGAGGTAGAGCATTGCTAGAAAAAGTGGCTCACCAGTGGCAGATCGTGAGGTTTTTATAGTCCAAACCACTCTCTATTACTATCTGTTCCTTGATATGCAATGTGACCAGTAGCCTCTAATTCTTGGCACTATGCTTTCCCTGCTCTTGTGGATTGTATCATTTCAAGTGTGAGCTAAAACAACCCCCTTCTTTCCTTCAGTTGCTTTAATCAGGTATTTGTAACAGCAACAAGAAAAGATACTACGGACAAGGTAACTTACAAATATCATCTTTGTCCCAAATCTCTGGGGACTGGAAAGTTGAAGATGAAAATACTGGGATAATTAGTGTCTGGTGCTGATCCATTTTCAGTAGACAAAGTATTTTCACTGGATAGTCATTAAGTAAAGGGGTATGAGTTCTCTCTCTAGCAGTATTCATAAGAGCAGAAGTCTTTTTCTAAACCTATCCTTACCACATTTTAAGGAACTTGCCATATCCTTGCATGGGTCCAGGGGTGGACCCAATTGGAGTGGTAAGGAAATAAAGAAAATAAAGACAAACAGGCCTATAAAAATATCCAAGTTCAGGTGGACTGGGTTCTTTGATGGAGAAGCCCATAGCACTCTGGAAGCTCAGCATGTTTATTATATAGAGTTCAATAGGGAGTCAAGTTTATTACCTACAGATGAACAAGGAGATGGTGTTATTAAATACAGATGAACAAGAAAAGCAGGGATTATAGTATATAGCTGGAGCAAGGAGACAAGGTTAGCTAATCTCAATAAGAACAGTTTCTATAAGGGAGAAGTCTTCAGGCAGGAAATACATACAATGTGGGAGTTAGGGTGGTGAGGCCATAGCATTTTCTGCATACACTATCAACATTCACACTCAGTTTCCAAAGAAAGGCTTTGTCATCTCTCTGATTCTCACCCTGGGGCAGGGGTAGGGAGAGACTTTACCATTTTACAGGGGTCTGAGGCCATGTCCCTGTCAACAATATACATTTACTCAGGACTTCACCTACACAGGACTTCCTACAAAAACTCTATCATCACCTTGGCCAGTAGCATTTCAACATATGAATATATTTGGGAGGATATAAAAATACAGGCAATAGTGCTTATCCAATACCTATTATGCTCCTTACAACCACATTAGGACCACAATTGTTTAAACAAAGGGTTCAGCTAAAGGATCTACATTTCTATTTTCCCTTTCAGCTGTAAAGATACATGTGGAAGTTGTTATGTAGGACTTCTGGGAAATATATTTATAAAGGTAAAATTGACCTATATCATTTGTACAGAGAGGAGAATGATAGGTTAATGTTGAAGCAGACATGATAGTACTCTGGCCCTTATGATCTTCCTGTGCCCTCTTCTGAGATGTTTTCTGAGCTTTAGGTGTATAGGTTGTGTTGTAGAAGTACTAATTTGGATTGGGCTCACCATGATCACTACTCTGAATTTTGATCTGTTTAGAAGTACAATTTAGGTTGAAGCTTATTGTTGTGGAAGTGAAGAACCTCTAACTGTGACAAGGGAATGAACTAACACATGTAAACATTACTGTTTCTAGAAGTTAAGAATATTAAAAATCACATCAGGCACAATGTCTTACACTTTTAGTATCTGTACTTGGGAGTCAAAGGTAGGCAGATTTTTGAGGATTTGAGGCCAATCTGGTTTACATAGTAAGTTCTAGACCAGTCAATGTTACATAGAGACAATGTTGTCTCAGATAGATAGATAGATAGATAGATAGATAGATAGATAGATAGATAGATAGATAGAGTCTTAGTTCAGATTTTACTGCTGTAAACAGACATGTTTACATGGCCATGACCAAGGCCAGTCTTATAAAAGACAACATATATTTGGGGTTGACTTACAGGTTCTGAGGTTCAGTCCATTATCATCAAGACTGGAGCATGGCATCATCTAAAAGCAGGCATGGTGCAGGAGGAGTTGAGAGTTCTACATCTTCATCTGAAGGATGCTAGCAGAATATTCTTCCAGACAGCTAGGAGTATGGTCTTAAAAGTCCATGCCCACAGTGACATGCCTATTCCAACAAGGCCACATCTGCTCCAACAAGGCTCCAACACCTCCAAATAATGCCACTTCCTGGGCCAAGCATACATAAACTATCACATTCCACTCCCCGGGCCCCATAGGGCTGTTCAAAGACATGAGTCTTTAGGAGCCATACCTAGTCATAGCATAGTTAAAAAGTGCATTTAGTTCAACTTCCAAAGTCCCCATAGTCTATAGGAACATTCACAATGTTAAAAGTCCAAAGTTCAAAGACCCTTCTGAGATCCATCCAATCACTTAACTATAATCCCCTGAATCAAGACAGGAAACCAACTGGGCAAACTCCAAACACTGCATCTCCATGTCTGATGTCAAAGAAGTTTTCAGAACTCCAACTCCTTTTTCATCTTTGTTGACTGCAACAAACTTCTTTCTCCTGGGCTGGTTCTACTCCTTGGTAGCAGCTTTCCTCAGCAGATAGCCCATGTCTTTGGCATCTTGAATATCTTGGGGTCTCCAAGGCAACTTCAGTGTTACAGTGTCATGTTTCAATGTCTGGGATACACACATAGTCTTCTGGGATCCTCGAAAAGATTGGCATCACTTCTCCAGCACTGCCCTCTGTAACACTCTAAGCTCAGGTTGATCCATTCCACTGCTGCTAATGTTCTTGATGATCATCCCATGGTACTGGCATCTCCAATACATTGGGGTTTTCCACTGCATCTAGGCTTTACCAATAGCCTCTCATAGACTCTTTTCATGGTGCCAAGCCTCAACTCCTTTACATGGAGCCTTCAGTCCCAGGCTGTCAACTACAACTAAGGCTGCACATTCACCAGTGGCCTTCCATAGCCTCTCACAGTGCCAAGCCTCAGTTGTTCTTCATGACCTCTTCATGCCTTCAAAAGCAGTACCACCTGGGTGACTCTTACACATTACCAAGTACAACTGCTGCAAGAAGTACAACCTTGACTATCTCTGGAACACAGCTTCTTTGTGCTCTCAGAAAAAAACTTCCCAGAAGATTTCACCTCAGTGATGCTGGTCTTTTCTTAATCACCACTAATTTCTTAGATCCAGCTAACCAGCATCAATTGTCCCAGTAGTCCCTTCTATTCTGGACTCTAAAGCAAGAGCCAAATGTCCAAAGCTGCTGAGTTCTGCTGCTTGCTGGGGGCTGAAATGTTTCCCCCACTGTTCTATTACATTATTACCAGCATTCTGTTTTCCAATTCATTCACTGTCTAAGGTTGGCTGTCCTGGAACTTGCTCCATAGACTGACTTTGAACTCAGAGATCTGCATGCCTGTCTCCTAAACACTGGGATTAATGGTGTGGTCCACCAAGCCTGGATTTAAGTTTTTCTTCACCTAGAACTTGCTCTGTTCTAGGCAGGCCTTGAACTCAGAGATCTGCTTGTCTTTGCCTCCTGAGAATAAAGACTAGTACTACTATGCCTGGACCTAAACATGGATGGGTGAGATCTTGCCCCAAGGTCACTACTCCCTTACTTCAATTTAATATCCTTGAACACAGGATTCAGCCCCACTTTACTTGGTGTTACCGTTTAATGATTGAACCATAAGTTTTATATGTTCCCTTTCTCAGTTTGCTATGCTTGAATAGACAGGGAGACAGTAGGAAGCTTGTCTAGTCTCTGATTTTAGTGGGATTGCTTCAAGTTTATCTCCATTTATTTTGATGTTGTCTATCTACTGGTTTTCTGTATATTGCTTTTACTATGTTTAGATATGGGCCTTGAATTCCTGATCTTTCTAAGACTTTTATCACAAAGGGGTGTTGAATTTTGTCAAATGCTTTTATAGCATGTACTGAGATGATCATGTGGGTTTTTTCTTTGAGTTTGTTTATATAGTGGATTATGTTCATGGATTTCAGTATATTGAGCCATATTTGCATCACAGAGATGAAGCCTACTTGATCATGGTGAATAATCACTTTGATGTGTTCTTGTATTTGATTTGCAAGAATTTTATTGACTCTTTATGCATCAATATTCATAGGTGAAATTGGTCTGTAGTTCTCTTTGCTGGGTCTTTGTGTGGTTTTGGTATCAGTGTAAGTGTGGCTTCAGTGTTACTTCTGTTTCTCGTTTGTGGAATAGTTTGAAGAGTATTTGTGGTCTGATAGAATTCTGCACTGAACCCATCTGGTCCTGGGCTTTATTTATTTTTGCGGGGTGGGAGAATTTTAATGACTGCTTCTACTTCATTAGGGGTTATGGGGCTGGTACGATGGTTTATCTGATCCTGATTCCACTTTGATACCTGGTCTCAGTCTAGAAAATTCTACATTTCATCCAGATTTTCCAGTTTTTTTGAGTATAGGCTTTTGTAGTAGGATCTGATAATTTTTAAAATCACTTCTGTTGTTATGTCTCCCTTTTCATTTCTGATTTTGATAATTTGGATACTGTCTTTGTGCCCTCTGGTTATTCTGTCTCAGAGTTTATCTATGTTATTGATTTTTCTCAAAGAACCACCTCCTGGTTTTGCTGATTCTTTGTATAGTTCTCTTTGTTTCTACTTGGTTTTCAGCCCTGGGTTTGATTATTTCCTGCTATCTGCCCCTATTCGGCGTATTTGCTTCTTTTTGTTCTAGAGCTTTCAGATGTGTTAAGATGCTAGTGTATGCCATTTCCAATTTCATTATGGAAGCTCTCAGAGCTATGAGTTCTCCTCTTAGCACTGCTTTCATTGTGTCCCATAAGTTTGGGTAGTTTCATTTTCACTAAATTATAAAAAGTCTTTATTTTCTTTCTTTATTCCTTGGCAATGATATCATTGAGTAGAGAGTTTTTTTTTTAGCTTTCATGTATATGTAGGCTTTCTAATGTTTTTGTTGTTATTGAAGACCAGCCTTGGTCCATGGCGTTCTGATAGGACACATGGGATTACTTCAATCTTCTTCTATCTGTTGAGGTCTGTTTTGTGACCTATTATATGGTCAGTTTTGGAGAAGGTACCATGAGGTGTCGAGAAGGAGGTATATTCTTTTGTTTTAGAATGAAATGTCCTATAGATATCTGTTAAATCCATTTGGTTCATAACTTCTGCTAGTTTCACTGTGTCTCTGTTTAGTTTCTGTTTCCATAATCTCATTGGTGAGAGTGGGGTGTTGAAGTCTCCCACTATTATTATGTGAGATTAAATGTATGCTTTGAGCTTTAGTAAAGTGTCTTTTATGAATGTGTGTGCACTAGCATTTGGGGCATAGATGATCAGAATTGAGAGTTCATTTTGGTAGATTTTTCATTTGATGAGTATGAAGGGTCCTTCCTTATTGCTTCTGATAACTTTTGGTTGAAATTCGATTTTATTAGATATTAGAAAGGCTACTCTTGCCAATAAACGTCTTTTTATTGGGGAATTGAGTCCATTTATATTAAGAGATATTAAGGACCGGTGATTATTTCTTCCTCTTATTTCTGTTGTTGGAGGTGGAATTGCGGTTTTGTGTCTATCATCTTTTGTTTGGTGAAAGAAGATTAATTTCTTGCTTTTTCTTGGGTGTAGTTTCCCTCTTTGTGTTGGAGTTTTTCATCTACTATCCTTTGTAGGGCTGGATTTGTGAAAAGATATTGCTTAAATTTGGTTTTGTCATGGACTATCTTGTTTTCTCCATCATTGGTTATTGAGAGTTTTGTTGGGTATAGTAGCCTAGGCTGGCATTTTTGTTCTCTTTGGGTCTGTATAACATCTGCCCAGTTTCTTCTGGCTTTTAGAGTCTCTTGAGAAGTCTGGTATAATTTTGATAGGTCTGTCTTTATATGTTACTTGATCTTTTGCCCTTGCTGTTTTTAATATTGTTTCTTCGTTTTGTGCTTTCGGTGTTTTGATTATTATGTGATAGGAGGAATTTCTTTTCTGATCCAATCTATTTGGGGTTCTACAGGCTTTTTGTATGTTTATGGCCATCTCTTTCTTTAGATTAGAGAAGTTTTCTTTTATAATTTTGTTGAAGATATTTACTGGCCCTTCGAGTTGAAAATCTCCACTCTCTTCTATGCCTATTATCCTTAGGTTTGTTTTTGTTTTGTTTTGTTTTTGTTTTGTTTTGTTTTGTTTTTTTCATTGTGTCTTGGATTTCCTGGATGTTTTTGGTTAGGAGCTCTTTGCATTTTGTATTTTCCTTGATTGTTGTTTCACTGTTTTCTTTAGGATATTCTATACCTCAGATACTCTCTTCTCTCTTTTTGTATTCTCTTGGTTGATGCTTGCATCTGTGGCTCCTGATTTCTTTCCTAGGGAAATAGTATTTACCTTACCTAATATGACAGGGTTGTTATGCAAACAGTTACAATGGCTGTGTGTGCATGCATAAGACTTGTAAAATAAGCCAAATTTTCAGCAGGGATGGTGAAGCATTTGCAAAGTTGCAACTGATGGCTGCTGGGGGAGGCAGAGTCAGTTTTCTTCAGGGGTGTGGTCCCTGAGAGGCTCCTCATGTTCCAGGTTCCTGCCCTGAATCCCAGACCTGGGTTTCCTCTATGATATATATAAGCTTCAAGGTGTTATAAGCATGTGTGTCCCTCTAGCTGCTCTTGGTCATGGTGTTTATCACAACAATAGAAAGTAAATCAACAAGAGATATAGTCCATAAGATCATGTTGCATCTTGTCTCCTGATTTGTCTATTTTCCCCTTAATACTTTTGAAAATCACTGACCTGCCCTTGATTTATATTTGTCAGAAGGTTTTCTGTGGCTTGGAGATTCTATAAAGAATGTGATAGAAGTAATAGGTTCTTTTAATCACCATATATGAGGAGTTAATAGTAGCAAGGAGATACTATCATTGACTTTGATGGCATGGTTAGTATGATGCCTTCCAAATTTCAGCAATACAGAAGTAGTATTTTCCTTTTTTCCTATACTATTTGGGAGCAATTCATTAAATCCAGTACCATACTCAAGGGAAGAAGAATTTTCATCTTTTACCTAAGTAAAGAGGGATCTTCACATTTAAACAGTATTGTTATAAGGAAGTTCCGGTCCCTCTCCATTTTGTCACTATTCAATAGTTTATATAATTCTCTATTCATTGACACTGATATTAGTCTTTAAGTTATCAAATGCTGAATTCAACACAACTTTGCACATTAGAAAATTTTCTTTTCTTTTTTTTTTCTTTTATTGGATATTTTCTTTATTTACATTTCAAATGTTATGCACTTTCCCGGTTTTCCCCCTGCAATCTCCCTATCCCATCCCCCTTCCCCTTGATTCCATGTATATGCTCCCCCATCCACTCACCCACTCCTGCCTCCTGGCCCTGGTATTTCCCTACACTGGAGCATTGAGCCTTCACAGGACCAAGGGCCTCTCCTCCCATTGATGACCATCAAGGTCATCCTTTGCTACATATGCAACTAGAGCCATGGGTTTCCTCCATGCGTACTCTTTGGTTGGTGGTTTAGTCCCTGGGAGCTCTGGGTTACTGGTTGGTTCATATTGTTGTTCCTCCTATGGGGTTGTAAACACCTTCAGCTCCTTCAGTAGGTTATTAGCTTTTTTTTTCTTTTTACTGTTTTCATTTCATTTTAACTTTATAGTATTTTTATTTAAACAATATAATGTACTAGTATTTGGTGAAGCCTTGTATATGGCACTGCAAATTGTTACTAGCAGTTTTAGGATATTTTTCTCCTATCCCAGCAAACAGACAGTTTTCAGAAAACACTTATTTCTTTTGTTGGGGAGAAGTATCTAGAAACCAAGGTCTAAACCATTACTAGATGTTTAAAGGCGTTTCATTTATTTTGGAATGCTTTCCCTGAACTCTTGCTGATGAGACTATTGAAAGAGCTTTTGTATCAAATTAGGTCTTTCATTAGTCTGTTTATTTGCTTATCTGTCACAGTGTCCAACTCTGCTGAAATTTATCTTCTGTTCAGACATTATATCTTTTAGCTCATGAGTGATGCGCTTAAGGCTTGGAGAGATGGGACTGTTGGTAAAAGCACTTACTGGCAAGCATGAGGACTTGGGTTTGGATCCCAGCCCTTAGGTATTAAGTATGCTTTGTGTTGCTACATTTACCTTCAGCAAATTACTGCCTTAAATTGACTCCAGTGGAACACAGCCTCTGTTTAATTTTTAGTGTGCTACTGGAGTCCGGCAGGATGTCTGTCTCTCAGTGCTTTTCTTCCTCCTTTACTTGTCAGCTGGCTCTTCCTGCTGGTAGCACAGAAGGGCAATTCTCTGTATACTGTTAGTGTTCTCCCCCATGGTAAGCTTTTACAAAGAGCAACACTTGTGAGTACAGGGGGAAGATTAATGTCTCTGCTACAGTCCTAATCTTAGACAGCTGCTATGTTCCTCAGCCTCAGAGATGGATCTGTCATATTTGACTATCTCTCCCTCAGTAGTACAGTCTCATTTTCTCCCACTTGGCATCTACAACACATTATAAATCAGCCATGTATCAGGGGGGATCTTGAACATGAGTGAGTTTCTTGCCCTTTTATCAGCAGCAGGAGGCCTAGGCACAGCAGCAATTTTCCTCTTCTTCCTCCAGTGGCATAGGGATAGGGTTAGTGTAAGGTGGCACGATAGGTTTCCTTTTAAGTAGTGGAAGATTACACTTTCTTAGAAAGCAGAGTACTCAACAACAGAAATATATTACATGAAATAGTACATAGTTGGAGTCATGAAGATGCTTGCAGAAGTTTTTCTTTCACAAAATTTGAGATAGAATATTTATATTAATCTTCTTAAAATTATTTTTGATTAATGAATCATAATTGTATCCATTTATGGGCTATACCATGTTTTTCTTTCATTGTTTTAAGGCTCTAACTTGTAGCCATTTGCTGGATTTAAACTCAACCCTTTTCTCTAGGATTACAGGCATACGTCATCGCATGTGTCTTATAATGGAATGTATTACTGTACATTTATAATGTAAAGAGATTTACTAAAGCTAAAAATATATAAATCACCTAATTATCCCATCATTTGAAATGATGAAACAATTAACATTTACTCATTATTTAGAAAATATAAACTATCATCTTAGGGTTTTGTTGCTGTTAAGATACACCATAACCAAGCCAACTCTTATAAAAGAAAATATTTAATTGGGTCTGGTTTACAGTTTCAGATGTTCAAGCCATTATTATCATGACAGGAAGCATGGTAGCATGCAGGTAGACACAGTGCTGAAGAAGGAGCTAAGACCAAAGAAGCTGAAGGAGCTTGCAGCCCCATAAGAGGAACAACAATATGAACTAACCAGTATCCCCAGAGCTCCCAGGGACTAAACCACCAACCAAGAGTACACATGGATGGACACATAGCTCTAGCTGCATATGTAGCAGAGGATAGCCTTCTTGGACATCAATGGGAGGAGAGGCCCTTGGTCCTGAGAGGGCTCAATGTTCCAGTGTAGGGGAATGCCAGGACAGGGAAGCAGGAATGGGCAGGTTGGCGAGCATGGGGGGGGGGATAGGAGAGGGGGTTTTTCGAAGGGGAAACCAGGAAAGTGGTTAACACTTAAAATGTAAATAAAGACAAATATCTAATAAATAAAAGGGGGGAAGAGTGCTGTATCTTGGTCTGAAGGCAGCCAAAAGGACACTCTCTCCCACAGGTAGCTAGGAGAGGTTCTCTTCCACACTAGGAAGAGTTTGAGCACTAGGAGACTTCAGAGTCCATCTACACAGTGACACACTTCCACCAACAAGGCCATACCTCCTAATACTGCCACTTTCCATGACTCAAGCATGTTCAAGCCACCATACCTATAGTCAACCCAGTATGCCATATATCTCAAGATATAATCCTCTTATCTTTCTAAATATTTATTCCCTTTTAATTGTTTTTAATTTTTAGATAATTTTAGATTTTTCATACAATATATTTTATCATATTATTTCCCCTCACCCAAGTGCCCCCATTTTCCTATCAACCCAACTTCACATTCTCTCTCTCTCTCTCTCTCTCTCTCTCTCTCTCTCTCTCTCTCTCTCTCTCTCAAGCCTAATAATGAAAATCAAATCAAACAGACAAAAAACTAACCAGTACTCCCCAGAGCTTGTGTCTCTAGTTGCATAAGTAGCAGAGGATGGCCTAGTTAGCCATCAATGGGAACAGAGGCCCTTGGTCTTGCGAAGATTATATGCCCCAGTATGGGGGAATGCCAGGGCCAGGAGGTGGGAGTGGGTGGGCTGGGGAACAGGGCAGGGGGGGGGGGTACAGGGGAATTTTGGAGAGGAAACTAGGAAAGGGGAAAGCATTTAAAATGTAAATGAAGAAAATATCTAATTATTTTTAAAGGTGACATTTCTATTTCTCACCCAGTGTCAGCCAATCTTTGCCTATAATGAAGTAGGTCAGGAAGGTTCCTCTGCATTTCCTACAGACATTACTTATCAAAACATGGCCAAGCTCCAGGTATGGACAAGTTTTGTTAACATCCCCCCACCCCACTCCCACTCCCCGTTTGTAGGTGCTCTTTATTTTGTACCAGAAAGAAGATCTATGTTTGGCCATATTTCTCAGAGTTTGTGTCTGTGACAAAATAAGATACTTGGTAACCATCTTATGCACAACAAAGAAGTCCTAAAACTCAAATGAACTTTTCTACATACTTTTGATCAAAGTTCAAACATTTCTACAACTTGTGTGTGTATGACTAGGAGTTTATTTTAGATCTCTCATTGAACCCCAATATATTTGTCTGTTCCATAGAGAAGTTCACAGGAACCTTCTTTCAAGGGGCTACAGAGATGGCTCAAGATGCCTGGTGTGTTAGTCAGGGTTT
>NC_034613.1:74225421-74257068 GCF_900095145.1 Mus pahari | reverse complement strand
CTTGCTCAGCCTGCTTTCTTATAGAATCTAAGACTACCAGCCCAGAGATGGTCCCACCCACAAGGGGCCTCTCCCCTTGATCACTAATTGAGAAAATGCCCCACAGCTGGATCTCATGGGGGCATTTCGCCAACTAAAGCTCCTTTCTCTGTGATAACTCCAGCTGTGTCAAGTTGACACAAAGCTAGCAAGTACACCTGGGGTCCATATACATATCTGATGAGTATGGTGGTCAGATAGTCATTCCAGTGTTCAGAAGGCAGAAGGGAGAATCTCAGAGCACATTGCCAAGCAAGACTAACTGTTCTCAGTGATCTCCAGTTTAAAGTACGGTGGAGAATGATGTGGGAAGACTTCTAATATCAACTTTGAATCTCCACACTCACAAGTACACATGCCCATGCATAGCAGGACAGACACACACACACACACACACACACACACACACAGACAGAGACTCTGTATTAGCCTCATGAATACCATTCCAAAAATTTGTAAACCTTCATGCTGTTACAGTTTCCATCTAAAATATCTCCAGGAATCTCATATTTTGTGCAGCTGGTTTCCAAGTTGTAGTACTGTTCTGAAAGTTGTGGGCCTTTAAGGAGATGGAGGCTGGTGGGCACAAGTAGGTCACACAGGCTTTAAGGATTCTATAAGCTCCTGGTTTCAAACCCAAACCTGCTTCTTAGTCTATTCCATGTAAACACCCACTAGTACATGCTCCTGATACATGGACTGAGTTTCCTCCATCCATTTCTCACACACTTGTAGGCTGAAATTTATCTGAAACCATAAGCAAAAATGAACCTTTGCTTTCTTAGACTATTTTTTGTCATAGTTTGGTCACAGCAATGACAAAGAAAATAGTATACAGGTTAACACGTATTTGACACTTAATCACTCAATACAATTTCATTCACTTTTTTCTTACCTGTTTGAATAATTCCCACTTCTTCCTTCCATATTATGCCAAGCTGAAACAGCTCCTGCATTTCAATTTCTCCTTGGACAGAAGAGTTTTATTCCTTTGGATTTAAGATCATAGTGACTTATCGCCTCAGATTGTTGAAAGGCTTAACAATCTGTGATATTGCATATTATTCATATTTTTAATTTTATAATAAGGCAGGTTCAATAGTCTTTTGAAGATTTCCAAACCCCAAGTTAAAGCAGAAGTCTTAGTGCTTCATCAGTATTAAGCAAGATATAAACATGTCCCTAAACCAGAGCTACAGATGGGAATTGAATACTAAAGCAAAGCAATGAATGCTGTTGACAGAAAATACTGAGTCTGCATAGGTGTATGACAATTTTTAGCTAAGAAAAGCCCTAAAAAACACAATAGCTAGCCCAGGCAGTAATGAAAACTACATGTAGTCGTCACAGGGTATCTGCCATGAAGACATTATGGAGTTTCTAGATATGAACACATTTGAAGTTGAGATGGGTACTATATAAGCTGTAGAACATTTTCAGAGATCATATTTTTTCTTCCTCTCCTTATAAAAGAGTACTTTGTTGCTTAATTATCTTAATGAATTTTGTAGTATACACCAAAACCTTCTCTGTCCTAAAAATAAGTAATTAAAATGGAAAATGTATTTCATAAGCTATATTTATAACTGATTAAAAAAACTCTGAGAAACACAAATATGATATTTGTCTTCAGGGAAACAAAAAAAGTTTTGTTTTTTAAAATTCAGTTCAACTAGTTTGACTAATTTTTTTTACATATTTGCACAAAAAATAATAAAAAATAATAATTTTCCCCAAGCACTGAGATTTTAGATTTAGATTTTTATCTTTGTATACTCAATGGGAAGACCATATGTACATTTGATTATTTGATTTATTTACATTTCAAATATTATCCCCCTGCATGGTTTCCCCTCCACAAATTCCCTATCCTATCCCCCATGCCCCCTGCTTCTATGAGGGAGATCTCCGATCCACCCACCCACCCACTACCACCTCACTGCCTTAGCATTCCTCAAAGCTGGGGCACCGAGCCTTCACAGGACCAAGGGTCTCCCCTCACACTGATGCAAGATAAAGCCCTTCTCTGCTACATAAGTAGCTGGAGTCATGGGTCCCTCCATGTCTATTCTTTGGTTGGTGGTTTAGTCCTTGGGGGCCCTGGGGGTCTGGTTTGTTGATATTGTTGTTCTTCCTATGGGGTTCCCTGTGCTCAGTCTGGTGCTTGGCTGTATTGGTCTGGCTCTTGCAGAACCTCTCAGGAGACAGCTTTATGAGGCTCTTGTCAGCAAGTGCTTCTTGGCATCAGCAATAGTGTCTGGGTTTGGTGTCTGCAGATGGGATGAATCCGTAGATGGGGTAGCCTCTGGATGGCCTTTCCTCCAGTTTCTGCCCCACTCATTGTCCCTGAATTTCCTTTAGTCAGGAACCATTCTGGGTAAAAATTTTTGAGATGGGTGAATGGCCCCATCCCTCAACCAGCAGCCTTGCCTAACCTCTGGATATGGTTTCTACAAGTTCTCTCTCCCCTTTGTTGGGTATTTCAGGTAATATCATCCCTATTTGGTCCTGGAAACTTCTTGCTTCCCTGGTATCTGGAACTTTCTAGTGGCTACCTCCAGAGCATGCCGGTAGGATTTTCTGAAGTAGACAAATGTAGGAGAATCACAAGTTCAAGGTCAGCTTGGGAAGACCATATTCTTAAGGAGACCTCAGAAATTTCTTTTTTGCTTGTGTGGATGTCACTTCAATAAGGAGAAAACTGGCTCTGAAATGTGCTCGAGTACAGACACAAATCCAAAATATAAAGAAAAGTGTCTCAACTCAATATAGTGTGTAGCAAGTGAAAAGAGTGTAACTGCCTAAGTAGGAGTCAGTTATTTTGAGTTCTTTGTCTATGTGTAATGTATTGAAACTTCAAATCATGCTATGTAGTATCAAAAATTACCATGCAAAGAGAAATCACCACAGTGACTGAAGCTTGGTCTTGTTTCAGTGAGGTATAAATAGGGCTAGAATGTTTTTTATTTAAAGCTGTTTAAGTTTGTTTAGCTTAAACAATGTCCATCAATGAGGGAGCTATTAGACTGTATTGAGGCATATTTTCTACTTGTTTAGAACATTGTATATAGTGTACATATTTATTCGGGCTCACAGAGCTGGCAAGGCACACAACTCGAATTTAAGCATGTGCAATTTGGCTCCAGAGTTGATTCCTTGAACAAACCAACTAAATTTTATCCTCTCATGATGACACATCACATGCATACACGTGCAGAAAAATTACATGTTCTACAATTCTCCCTATTTAAAAACACCATGTCTTAAATATAGTTCTGTAGGCTTCACCATTCTGCAGTATTAAGCTTTATTCTTAAAAGAATGTCCTTAGAATTGTATCTATGTGAAGCACTTGAGGTAGCAAATAGAAAGCTACAGATCTCAAGTAAAGAGAAAGTTAGAGACATAGGCTTGCTTAACCAAGGATAGTCCTGGCATCAGGGAACGAAGTGGTATTGATGTTGCACAGCATCTACTGCTTCCTGGATGGTTGTCAGAATCCTAGTAGGAAGAAATTTCCACTGATAAAAACAAAGGGACATTTTCAAAATTAAAAGAGTAAAAATTAACATGGAGAATTCAAAACAGCAGCTCTACTTGGCAATAAAGAATGACGAAAAGGTGGAGCTTGAGATGAATCCTTGCCAAACTACAGCACTGTCCGAACTCCACATTCCCCATGTTCCTTCAGGGATAGAGAAGTGTTATGTTTAGCAGCCAGGCAGAACAGAGAATCAGTGATCAGACACAGTTCTCAAGACTACGAGCAGCAGGAAAATTACAACAGTCTCTGTGTGATATTGGCTGAAGAAAGAAAGGACTAGGAGGCCTTGGCAGCTGGCATGACTGCAAGTAAATATATTCCTTTCTTGCCAGACTAGTACTTGGATACACCTGAGTCACCCACAGGAATGTGGCAAATGGTTGACTTAGAAAGACTTTATAGAGAAGTTAAACTTCATTTTTTTTAATGGTAGAAAATTACAGTTACTTTTATTTTTCTCCTAAAGAAAGTTTAGCCTCAAAATATTTTCTCACAACCACTCTCTAAGGCTAAGGTCTGTTGTTGGGGAACAAAAAAATAGAGGTGGAATGGGAGGGAAACTAGAGAGGAAAGGAGAAGACAGGGTAACAGAAGGGAAAGGAGAGGGAGAGAGACTCTAAATCTGTATATTTATATCTGAGTTAGCTTTGCTTGAAGAGTAAACTCACAGCAATGCAATGGATCTGTTATCACAGACCACATGAAGCTTAATAAGAAGGAAGACCAAAGTGTGGGTGCTTCGGTCCTTCTTAGGACAACAAAAATACTCACAGGAGCAAATATGGGGATAAAGTGTTGAACAGAGACTGAAGGAAAAGCCACCTAGAGACAGCCCCACCTGGGGATCCATCCCATATACAGTCACCAAACCCAGACACTATTGTGGATGCCAAGAAGAGCTTGCTGAAAGGTGCCTGATATGGCTGTGTCCTGAGAGGCCCTGCCAGAGTCTTACATATACAGAGGCAGATGTTTACAGCCAACCATTGGACTGAGCACAGGTTCCCCAATAGAGGAGTTAGAGAAATGACTGAAGGAGTTGAAGGAGTTTGCAACCCTATAGGAAGAACAACAATATAAACCAACCAGACCCCCCAGAACTCCCAGGGACAAAGCCATCAACAAAGGAGGGACCCATGGCTCCAGCTGCATATGTAGCAGAGGATGGCTTTGTCATGCATCAATGGGAGGAGAGATCCTTGGTCCTATGAAGGCTCCAAAGATGTCCCAGTATAAGGAAATTGAGGGCAGGGAGGTGGGAATGGGTAGATGGGTGAGAGGAGGAACACCCTCATAGAGGCAGGGGGAAGGAGGATGTTATAGGGTGTTTCTGGGAGGGAGGAAAACTGGGAAAGGTGATAACATTTGAAATGTAAATAAAGAAAATATCCAATAAAAAAATAAAGAACATAACTGTCTTTGCTTCATTGTGAATTACAAATGCTCTGCAAGTGTCTGAAAATCATTTGGCTAGACTGACTGATAATATTCTTGATGAGGAATAAAATGTTTTCCCCCCTGAAAGCTAATTAATGTAATCTTTAAATTATATAAATCCTGTGGTGAGCTCAAATAATTGTAATTGAAATGTGGACCCTGCCAAAACTGAGAAAATTAAAGTTCAAACAAAATCTGTTAATATATTTAAATTAAAAATAAAAACAAAAAGTAAAGAAAAACCAATTAACTTCTGAAAACAGAGTTTGATGTTTAGAATAAGGAGATCAAATTAGGAAGATATCAAATTAACACTTTGAATGAAGATGGTCTTGCCCAGCTGCCTTTCAAAGCTTCCTCTTAAAGAGACTGAAGAGCAGTGAAGCAAGATGTTTTAAATGCCACAGTTGTATTCCCTAAATGTTTCACACTGGGGTCATAAAAATCCTCCAAGGAATCTTTAGTAGTTTAGAGGTAATTGGAAAGAAGGCAAGGAGTTTATAATCATAGCACAAATCTTTGGGGGCTTACATAGAGGCACATACATAGAGAAATAAGTATACAAGTTCAATGACAGAGATTGATATACAAAAACATGCATATGCATTTGTTTACATCAGCCCTATTCCATCAGTTTTTTTCATTTTAGAAAATGGCTCAACAATTCTATTTAAAAACATATTATAGTCATGGAGTATAAGATACAATCATAAATCTTTTAGAATATATATTTCTATGTGACATCTTAAAATCTGGTACATTCAGGTAATGTAGTGGAAAAATACAAACCAGCCAAATCAGTTTTTGTTTTGCTTTATTTTAAACCTGATCTGACCCCCTACCTAACTCAATTTAGGGACTCAGGTAGTCCTAGATTCTTTCTAAATACAGGAAATGAGATAAATGTATTTGAGATTCTTTGAGATATTGCTATGTGATTTTCACTTTTCATATGGTTGTTTTTAGTGTAAGTGTTATTACAGCCTCTTCCTGTGTGTTATTATAAGGAGTTCACTCTGGGAGCAATTTCTGCAGACACACTACTATAAAGAGGTTACATTATATCAGTATAGATGGATCTGTTTTTACTTCATTAGCCAGCCAGACAGGAGTAATTCTGAATATCAGATCTAGACCCCAATGGAACTCCTGTCCTTTCCTAAGACAAGCTGTAAAGTCTGTACTCTGTAGAACAACCTTGAGACGACTATTAAAAGTTCAGAACTCCATCATGGGTACCATTGCCAAATGACAATATTAATAAGATACTGGAGGTGAGATAGTAATCAGAGATGAGGATGCTTCCAGAGACTTATAATTGGCATTGACAGGGACATAAGACACTCATCTGGTTGTCATTATTCTGGTTTCTTAGACCAGACAAAGAAAGAAAGTCAGGAAAACAAAACTTTTTATAGAATTAATTTGACATCCTTACATTGAATCCCCTAAAAAAAAAAAAAAAAAAAAAAAAAAAAAAAAAAAAAAAAAAAAGCTAAAGGGCACAGAGTAGGGGAAGCTGTGGAGGTACTACAGAATAATTTACTGCCAGATACCATATTTGAAAAGCAGGCTGATAAGATGAACAGTTAGGAGATGCAGTAATTCATCCAGCAAATAGTTATTATACTAAGCTTGAAAGGACTAGGGTGAGCAAAAGTAGACAAGGTCACTTCCTTCGGTTGAATTACAGAATAATGTGGGTAGAGACTCTCAATGTGACAATCATTATTGACAATTTGTCATGATTTAGAGTATCCTAGAAGACATATCTCTGAGGAATGGTCCAGTTTAGGTTACTTTCTGGGTATGGCCATGAGAGATTTTTCTAGATTAGGTTAATTTTCATGAGAATATGCCCCTTAACAGGAGGTGGCATATTTTCATGGGTTGGGGTCATGGATTGAATGAAAAAGAAAGAGCTGAATACACATTTTTATTACTCTCTACTTCCTGTGAATTCACTGTGACCAAATCACCCCTTGCTCATAGCACCACACCTTCCCTGACCCAATGGGCTATTATATCCCCCAAAAGTGTAAACCCAAGGAAAGCTTCCTTTTGGGGGCTTGCTTTTGTTAGTACCTAGTACGTTTCTTGAATAATTGCTTTGATAAAAGGGGCACCTTTCTATGGATGTGTTACAAAGAAAGGTGAACTAGAGTAGGGGTTAGCAAAGTAATGTTTAAAAGCTGACTATACTAAGCCTTGTTTTGGCTGGAATTAGAGATTATTCAACAGATTGATCTTTTTGGTAATAATCTCTGTAAACATTTTTTACACTAACTTAGGTCTCCAGTGTGGCAACAACAAAGCTCTGAACACCAACTAGTACAAAAGTTCTCATTCTTTATTATTATTTTTTTTTTTAAAAAAGAATATTTTTAGTGGCTGGGGAGTTGACTTAGCAGTTACAAGTGTCTGCTGCTCTTGTAAAGGAACTTGTAAAGTTTTCAACATCCATATGGTGACTTGCAACTATCTTTAACCCCAGTCCTGGGGAATCAGAAATAATTTGAAATAATCTGAATAATAATCAGAAAGACCTCTTCTAAACTTCTCAGTCACCAGACACACACACACAATTGACACATATATGCACTCACAGACAAAATATCCATATACATAGAGTATGTCCATCTTAGGCTTCAGCTTATGGGCTTCTTTCCCAGAAGACCTGAGTTTATTTCCCAGCACCCACATCAAGTAGCTAATAACCGCTGTAACTCCATTTTCATGGGCCTCTGTAGAAACCTGCATTCATAATTCATATAAACATACAAATACACAGAAACATACATGTGAATTCAAACAATACAAATAAAAGGCTCTTTCCTTAAAATTTCTTTTGTCTAAGACCAGTCTGAAAACTGTTTTCTAGATTAGAAATAAAACCATGAATTTATGTTTTTTTTTTTTTTTTTTGTCAATTTCACCATCTGCAAGTACAAAACTAATTTGTTTTGCAAAGGACCAGATACAGTAGCTAAAAATCTAAGTCCACATATTCCTTTTGTGAAAAAAAGCACAACTTTATTTTGATTATTTACATATTTTGTTTATTTCTACTTGGCAATAGAAATCTGAAGCACTTCATATTCCTGGTTTTTTCCTTCACGGTTTAAGTTGAATCAGATATGTAGGGAAAAGGTATTCTTCCATGGAACAAGAAACGGACTTTTCCTTCAGTAATAGATGCATGATGGCACCTCCCAACAGTTCTCTTCTATGACTGCTTCCCATATTTTACAGTCATAGCTCTCTTTTAACTCCAAGGCCTTCATGTCTATGTTATTTGTGGATGCACAGAACTGATCTTTTTTGTTCTTTTCTAACTCCTAACATGGAGTTATCCTATGACTCTATGTCAGTTCCATTTGCCTAGATACATATCCACTACAGCTTTTATATATTTCTTTGTAGTGCTACTTCATTTCTAGATCCTCCCAAGAAAGAAATCCCCAGCTCCCTGGGTTATTGGACCCCAAGCAAGGAGTAGGGGCACAGAGTAGGGGAACTATCTAAATTTGTCTTCTATTACCACCTTTAGTCTGAGCCTCAGCTTTGTAGCAATATGAGATATGCAGAGCCAAGAAAGCCCTGACTGATTGTATAGTGAGCAGATGAAGTCCAAGGTGAAGACAAATTGTAGACATATGCAAATCCATGTCAAGGACCAAGGCACATATGGGTCAGGCTTGGAAATGCAAAGCCTTCCTTTACCCAAGTGTGAGTATTTATGATGAATATTGCAAAAACTAGCAACTCCAATTTCCTTCTCATAGATGTTTACAATCTGAGACAGCTAGCCTACAGAAATTTCCTACCGAGACTAACTCCTCCCTACGTGCTGTATATAATGATCATGCTGAGGTTTTAGATATGGTGGTAGTATTTATAGCTCCATCAGAGTATACATAGCCAACCCTATCCCAGATTTTCTGTACATGTGTCTATGTCTGTCCTTTCTTCATTCTCTCGCTGCCCCAGTCAGGTTTCCAGACCCAAGCCAAAAGAGTTCCTGCAGCAAGACCTAAGCCTAACCTTTATTTAAACCATTCAGTGTTTTTCCTATGGGTGTCCCATGGTTCCACAAAAAAAGTGTATCCCTTTAATTTTGAGGTGGAAATAATTATTATTCAAAGTTTTCTTCATCTCTATTGTTGGTAAATTATCAATTGTCTAGATTTCTGGATGTAGCAGCCATCTTCAGCAAATGAAAATGTGTACGCCACTCAGGAATGGTAGCATCATCACAGTACTATTCAGTGTTAGTGCATTTGATTATAAGGACCTCAAACTAAGAAACAACATGAGAGGTTGTTAGGATATTTTTTTAAATAATTTTTTTTTAAAAAAGAAAAGAAAAAGGAAACTCCACTCATAGAATACCAAAAAAAACAGCACTCCTCACCAAGAACTGTAAGACTGCATGCTTACCTATTTATATTCATTTTCTATGTATTTCATCTTCCTTTGTCCAAAGTGTTCTGTAGGTAAAAAGTATCCTTTGTGAAAAGCCCTCCATCTTGTAATGAAACCCATTAGACATGTGATGTTCAAGGGTAGGTGAAACATTCCATCCTTCAGAGAAGTTTGTCAAGATCAGGGAGTAAACAGCTAAAAGCTTCAGGGATTCCACGAAATTGACCTGATATGTTAAGCCTGCCCATCTCCAAGCATATATAAATGGTAAGAATTTCTAAGAGACACTAAGAGATTTCTAAGAGCTACCTGGAAGAAGTTTAGAACAATAGAATCACCTGGAGAAGTCTTTCCAACCTGTTAGGCTGCCTTCAAATTTTATAGTGTTTTGGATTTCCATATTTCATGAGCTGTCACACATGCTGGGATGGAATTTGGGGCTACAGATGTCTTTTAGTCATTTCTTTTTCCTGTAAGGAGCCTCTTATCCATATAACCTATAAATAACCCCAATAGAACTCACTGGTTTGCCAAGTTGGATTTTGGTAGTATTTTTACCTTGGTCTTTCATGTCATCAGTCTCCTAACTGGGATGAATAGACACTTATTCACATCTCTGAGGGAGTAAGTGTCACACAATAGGAGAAAAGTCATATCACGGGTGTAAAAGATTTATTTCATTTACATAAATTTTTAGAATGTATAAAAAGTGAGCAGCAAAAAAGTTTCATTTGTTGTTCTCAGCTTTTTTGCTCTAAAGTATTCTATGCCTGTTTCTCTTCCTAGATAGAAAAGAAAAATGATGCTAATCTGTGGTGGTGTGTGCTACTCATCCAGTTATCATTCTCTATTCTCTTTCCTCTTGGTCTGTTAATGATTTTTTGTGCCCTTCCAGACTCTCAGGAATTAAACAAATGTGAATGTAATTATTTTCGACAGAAGGACTAAATTGATGTTTTCCTCCATAGGTATTACCCTTTGACTCAAAACAGATTATGTTTATTTTTCTTTTGTGGTAAGGGAGCATTGCCTGACAGACTTTTCCTTGGGAGACACAGTACTCACTTGTCTACTTACCACAGAAAGGGAACTCATGACAGATCAAAGTAATCATTGTACTGAAGTTCAACTTAGTGAAACAGTGAATTTTTATTTGAGTTATTAACAAGACTATAGGTTAGGAAGCAGGGGTAACCCATTCAGGCAGTTGTATCACTGAAATAACCATCCCAATATGGGTGGAAACCTGCAGCACACTGTAGGGAGATCTACAGGTTGGAGAGTTCATTTCCAAGTGGCTCTTTTAAAATGCAACCCTGGAGCTCTTTGAACATCTTGAAGGCAGTTCAAAAGTTGAGAATCTCTCCTTTCAGCAGTTTATCTGCTCAGAATCACCTTACTGATTAGTATTTATAAACCTGGAGATATAAATCCAGAATCTTCCAAGTTTCCACATTCCTAGATATGTGAACTTTTGTTTACCTCCTGAGTCTCAGTACCATCACCCTCTTTCTTGGAAAGAATAATTCAATTATGATGAAATTGTTAAACAATGGGGAATGATATGAACATATTTCTAGGATTAATGATTCATAGTTATAGTAACTCTATTTGCCGGACGCTAGCCTAGTGATCACCAGGTCCTGAAGAGGAGATAAGGAATTGGTGGAGGAGTGAGTCAGGCACTGGGTTGAGGGAATGTTGCAGCCTGACTGGCAGAGTTCTTTATTTATACAGAGCTAAGTAGGCAGGAATAGCTCATGTTGTCCCAACATAGATCATATTGGTTTTGTCCCTGAAGATGTGTTTTAACTTCCCCTTTGTCTTTAATCACCATTCATAAACTATGACAGAAGAATTATCCTTTACAATCGCTTTCCCTCATCAATCCCATAACCCAATATTTAAGAATTTTGTAGTTTCAAGGGTACAGACAATAAGAAAATCTCCAAGCCAGCCTGGGCAGATTGTCACGTGCCAAGCACTTTATTATTAACTCTTAATGGTCAGAGTGCCAATTATCAATAGAGCCAAGAAAAATCTTTAGACTGAAGTTTCTGCAGTTATTATTTGATGTCTGCCATCATACAATATTTATATTTTATATCTTTGTAGGATTTATTTGTCTACTCTTGATTCTCTTTTGTTCCTTGGCCATATGTCACCAAATTTACCCTGTCTGTACAAGCTAACTTTTCTAAGAAAGGGGGTCTTAATAATTTATTCTTTTTTTCATTTATCCATACCATTCTTTGTCTATCAATGTAAGTCCCCGTGTAGGGTAGAGATAATCGCAATCTAACTTTGTCGCTGTATTTTTTCCTCAAGGGTCATACCATATGCAAACCCCAATCTTGTATGACACATAATTGCCTGAGCTTATAATAGGAAAAGTCTTTTAATTTGCTCTGCTGCCAACTTCCCTAGCCCTCTGAATTTTCTTTTTTTAAGTTTACTTTGTTCTGATTATCTTGTTCCTGAGTAAGTACAGGGACAGATGCTCTAAGAGTGAGAGCCTCGTAAGGAAATAACTTACAACTTTTTTTTTTCTTATAAAGGACAACATTTAATTGGGGCTGGCTTACAGGTTCAGAGGTTCAGTCCATTATCAAGGCAGGAACATGGCAGCATCCAGGCAGGCATGGCACAGGAGGAACTGAGAGTTCTACATCTTCATCCAAGGGAAGCCAGGAGCAGACAGTCTTCCAGGCAGCTAGGAGGAGGGTCTCAAAGCCCATGCCCACAGTGGCACACTTCCTCTGAAAGGCCACACCTCCTAAATAGTGCCACTACCTAGGCCAAGCATATTCAAACCACCACATGAGGTGATATGAATTGGTAATTTCAGCTCTGGAGATGGGAACAGGAGAATCCTAAATTCAAGGATATTTTCTGTGATCTTTGGATTTGAAGCCAGCCTGAGCTATGAGAATAGCTCTGTCAGACAAACAGAACTCAAAACAAGCCCAGACCTCTGTGAAAGACACATCTTTCTCACAGAGGTCCTTGAGTGTTGGTCTTAGGTTATCTGTAACTTATAGAATAAGCCAAGACCCTTTTCTGTGACAGAGTTGATGGGAGATTTTTAAGTCTCAAGTGTCCTTACCTCAACCATCCATAATGTATGTTGGGATTCAGACTCAAGACAAGCAGCAGAGGAACATACTTAACATTACAGAATTGATGTAAGCTTTTTTTTTAATTTTTTTTATTATTTTCTTTATTTATATTTCAAATGCTATCCCGAAAGTTTCCTATACCCCGCCCCCCCACCTCTGCTCCCCTACCCACCCACTCCCACTACTTGGCCCAGGCCTTGCCTTGTGCTGGGTCATATAAAGTTTGCAAGACCAAGGGGCCTCTCTTCCCAATGATGGCTAATTAGGCCATCTTCTGCTACATATGCAGCTAGAGACACAAGCTCAGGGGGTACTGGTTAGTTCATATTGTTGTTCCACCTACAGGGTTGCAGCCCCCTTCAGGTCCTTGGGTGCTTTCTCTAGCTCCCCCATTGGGGACCCTGTGTTCCATCCAATAGCTGGCTGTGAGCATCCACTTCAGTGTTTGCCAGGCACTGGCATAACCTCACAAGAGTCCGCAATATCAGGGTCCCTTCAGCAGAATCTTGCTGGCATGAGCATTACTATCTAGGTTTGGTGCCTGATGATGGGATGGACTCCCGAATGGGGTAGTCTCTGGATAGTCCATCCTTTCATCTTAGCTCTAAATTCTGACTCTGTACCTATATCCTTTCATGAGTATTTTGTTCCTTATTCTAAGGAGGAATGAAGTATCCACCCAGTGGTCATCCTTATTTGGTTTTCTTCTGTTTTGCATAATGTATCTTGGGTATTCTATGTTTCTGGGCTAATATCTGCTTATCAGTGAGTGCATATCTAGTGACTTCTTTTGTGATTGGGTTACCTCACTAAGGATGATATCCTCCAGATACATCCATTTGCCCAAGAATTTCATAAATTCATTATTTTTAATAGCTGAGTAGTACTCCATTGTGTAAATGTACCACAGTTTCTGTATCCATTCCTCTATTGAGGCACATCTGGGTTCTTTCCAGCTTCTGGATATTATAAATAAGGCTGCGATGAACATAGTGGAGCATGTGTCCTTATTACCAGTTGGAAGATCTTCTGGGTATATGCCTAGAAGAGGTATTGTTGGGTCCTCCGGTAGTACTATGTCCAATTTTCTGAGGAACCGCCAGACTGATTTCCAGAGTGGTTGTACAAGCTTGCAATCCCACCAGCAATGGAGGAGTGTTCCTATTTCTCCGCAACCTCGCCAGCATCTGCTGTTACCTGAATTTTTAATCTTAGCCATTCTGACTGGTGTGAGATGGAATCTCAGGGTTGTTTTGATTTGCATTTCCCTGATGGCTAAGGATGTTGAACATTTTTTCAGATGTTTCTCAACCATTCGATATTCCTCAGTTGAGAGTTCTTTATTTAGCTCTGTACCCCATTTTTTAATGGGGTTTTTTGAGTTTCTGGAGTCCAGTTTCTTGAGCTCTTTGTATATATTGGATATTAGTCCTCTATCAACAACTTTTTTTAATTATTTTATTTTTATTATTTTTTAATCTCTTACATCTTTAGTTGAGTCACAATCTCCAGGGGGCATAAGGAAGACCTTCAAGTAGGCCAGATAAGGCGATAGCTAAGATAAGGGGGAAGGGCAATATGCTTGGTACTGTTCTGGGAAAGCTTAGAGGCAATACTCCTGGGAGAAGGCAAAAAATGACTCATATCTCATAAGAAAATTTCCATCAATCCAACATCCCAAGTTGTAGAAATATTAAAAGGCCCCCAAGCATGCAACAGGTGGAGAGCATGATGAAAAAGAGAAGACTGCAGGACAGCAATTGTTATCACTCGGATCAGCTTTGTTGGCTCTTTGTCAAGCAGCTGTGTTGGCTTTATGTCTATCACTGTTTTCATTAGATATGGCTGTGCCAACTATTGTTTTCTATTGATATCTGACAGAAAAAGAAAGAGAGCAGAGGAGCTGCCAGAAACTTGTCAGAAATTCTACCACCTACTCTAGATTTGTAATTATGTTCATAGTTACTATGTTCACAAACTCAAGTGATTTAATCTGTGTTAATTAATTGCTAAAGCAATTGTGGTGGTCTTGGATAGAGCTCATTCCTTAGTTTATGCCTGTAACTGTGCTAACTTCCCTTTTAACATAAGCATTCCCAAATGAAAGATTGTCTTTAGCAACCTTGGAGGAAAATAAGCATCATGCCATTAGAGTTGAGGAAAAACTGCTTGTACCTGAAATCTTAAGGGAGTAAAGTTGTCAAGTCCACAAATGGTCTCTTTATAGATTTTACTTAAATTTAAAAGAGACTCTTGATGCTAGAAAGAACCCAGATGTCCTTCAACAGAGGAATGAATACAGGAAATGTGGTACACTTACACAATGGAGTACTACTCAGCTATTAAAAATGATGAATTCATGAAATTCTTAGGCAAATGGATAGAACTAGAAGATACCATTCTGAGTGAGGTAACACAATTGCAAAAGAACACACATGGTATGCACCCACTGTTAAGTGGGTTTTAGCCCCCAAACTCTAAATAACCAGGATACAAATCACAGATGACATGAAGCTCAAGAAGGAATACCAAAGTGTGGATGCTTTGGTCCTTCTTACAAAGAGAACAAAATACTCACAGGAGCAAATATGGAGATAAAGTGTAGAGCAGAGACTGAAGGAAAGGCCATACAGAGACTGCCCCACCTCAGGATCCATCCCATATACAGTCACCAAACCCAGACACTATTGTGGATGCCAAGAAGTGCTTGCTGAAAGAAGCCTGATATGGCTGTTTCCTGAGAGGCCCTGCAAGAGACTTACAAATACAGAGGCAGATGTTCGCAGCCAAGCATTGGACTGAGCGCCGGGTCCCCAATAGAGGAGTTAGAGAAAGGATTGAAGGAGCTCAAGCGGTTTGCAACCTCATAGGAAGAACAACAATATCAACTAACCAGATCCCCAGAACTCCCAGGGACTTTGCTCCAGCTGTATATGTAGCCTTGTCATGCATCAATAGGAGGAGAAGTCCTTGGTTCTATGAAGGCTCCATAGATGCCCCAGTGTAGGGGAATTGAGGGCAGGAAGGTGGGAGTGGGTGGGCGGGTGGAGGAACACCCTCATAGAGGCAGGTGGAGGGAGGATGTGATAGGGTGTTTCTGAAAGGGAAAGAAACCAGGAAAGGGGATAACATTTGAAATGTAAATAAAGAAAATATCCAATAAAAGGAGAGAGAGAGAGAGACTCTTTATTGATCATCTCAATGATATTGTACCTCATGAATTAAACACACAATGATAATGGTATTACAAACACTAATGGGATCTCATGGTAAATTTAGCAATAATATGATGAATGGGGTTATAACCTCAGATAAAGTAGGCTGAACTCTTAGATGTACAAAGATTTTTGTATCACTTTGTGTATACCCAGTGTTTCAGAATAATATGTAGCTTAAAAGGTTTTAGGATATAGATTGTATAGATTTAAGAGTAATATATAGGTAAATGTGTGGTTTAAACAGTCAAGTATATTCCTGTTGGATTGATAATATTCAATTCCCTTGTGATATTGGTGCTAGTGCTATCAAAACAGCTAAAGAGCAAGGCTAAGTTGTTATGAACCCTCTTCCTTCAGGATGGAAGGACTCTATTTGAGGTCCTATTTAGGAGAGTGTTACAACCATGTTGATAGGCTAATTCATTTTTCCTGTTTGTGCTACATATATTTAGAGCAAGTCTAAAAATGCAACCTAAAATACGGACAATTTTATTAAAGATTAAAAATCCAGTCTGAAATACCACCTAAAATAAGAACAAATTTAGGAGAAGAATGACAATATAGTAGTTGAAGTTTATGCTCTGTTTGGGGAGCACAGTGATTCAATATTAGTCATTTTGTTTGATTTGAATTCTTGTAAATTATACTTCAGTGAGTTAAGGTGAAAATAGTTTATATTTGATTTTTAAAATGAAGCAATGTTTTGTTGATTACTTTCCCATCCCTTGTGTAGTCTATTTTTATTGCTACAAAAGTCTAATATCTCCTGGTGATGAAGATGATATCTAATTTAAAAGAAAAATAAATATCATCGGTAACATATAGTGTGAATTCGTTCTAAATTGCTACACAGCAGCAATTAAACACAGCATCTCCCTTGTAGTCTTTATATCCAATGCACTTAAAATAGTTTCTTTGACACATCCTGCACAGTTTGATACTATGCAATCTACTTCCTGAGCTGTAGAACAGAGTTTACTCTATTATGCAGGAAAAGCAAATGAAAAGGAAGAAGGTTGAATTATAAGCAGATACTACAGAAGCTTTAAATTCTCATCACAACCATGATTTTCTTTTACTTTTCTTTTTTATAGGAGACCAGGACACAATCAGAGGTTAATTTTGCTTCCAGAGGAATATTCCATAATGTTATCACAACTGAGAGGGTCTATTGTCATCTACCAATAGCTAGAGGCCAGGGAAGGTACCAAGTATATGCAATCCATAAGACAAACTCTTTCCTAACTTTCTATCTCCTTCCTTTTCACCATCACTAACAAAGAATTATCTGACTTAAATATTAATAGTGGCCTAAGATGACTCAGTGGGTAAAGTTCTTGCTGTTATACGGATGACTATCTAAATTTGAGTTCCCAGAGCATGCATAAATCTAGACGAGGAAGTACAAATTATAATGGCAGTGATCTTGTGGTGAGACATGAGGCAGAGACAGGAATATCCCTATAAGCTTACAGGTCAGATTGTCTGGCACATGCAGAAAGCCAACAACAACAACAACAACAACAAAAACTTGTCTCAGGCAAGTGCTGGTACTAAGGATTTTCTCTAACCTTTACATGTATGCCAGGACACTTATTCACATTCATATACATAACACATGTACATATAAATATGTACATGTATCATACACATAAACTTTAAATGAAAAAAAGAATAAAACATATTTTGATACTTTTGTTTTCTTTTCTCTTAAAAAAATTTTTATACAATACATTTGATCATTTTTCCTCTCCTAACACTTCCAAGATCCCACCCTCCAAACTTTATGTTCTCTCTTGGAGATCGGTAGCAGGAAGAGATCTAACCTGGAAGTTTCTGGTGCTGTGGGCCTGGAGAAGGCAGTCAAAGCAGTTTCCCTTATGTACATAGATGCAATCTATGAGCTCCTTCATTTGTCTTATTGCTCTAGCTAAGACTTTTGAGTACTATATTGAATATGTATGGAGGGAGTGAACAACCTTATCCTGTTCTTGATTTTAGTGGAAATATTTTGAATTTCTATCCATCACTGGCACTGCTCTGGAAGCCCAGAAGCTAAGACTAGATAGCCAGGAACCTGGGGAAAAACCAAATACTACTGTTCTGCTAAAGGAATGAACCAATCAAATGATTCCTGGCATTCTATCTACTATAATCATAGATCAGTGCCTTGTTCAGCCATCATCATAGAAGCTTCCTCCTACAGGAGAAGGGAACAAATACGGAGACCCACAACCAGACAATGTTCACAGAATGAGAGAATGTAAAGCAATCAATGTCTCCATGAAATCCCACTCCTAGGGGCTCAGTGAACCCTGTGGAATAGGAAGTGATACAAGTGTAAGAGCCAGAGTGGGTGGAGGATACCAAGAAAACAAGCCCCTCTAATCAGTAGGACTGATACACATGTGAATTCAGAGACTTAAGTACCATTCATAGGTCCTGAACCATTGTGAGCCACATGGGGTCCCATCCCTAGCCCCAAAGCTGTCTCAAATTGATGACCACTAAGAAATGAAGAAAGTTCTCTCAAATGGAGTCTCACTGGGTATACACACCATTCTTAAAGGAATGTCCCATGCATAGCGGAGAATAAACACAAAACAGATTCAATGGCATCTTTGGAGGTTCTTTGTCTCATGTTTTGTTAGGGATTTTTATTTGTTTGTTGTTCATATGTTTGTGTGATTGTTTCTTTAACCTTACAGGTCCTTTGCATATGTATTATGCTTTCCAGTTTTTTGGTATTATGGCATTCCTGTGTGTCTCTCCATCTTTATGTGTTTCTTATTCCTCCTTTGACTCCTTTTCTTCTTTAAGTTTATTTCTTTGTTCATTTGTTTTGTCCTATTCCAGTTTGTTTATTTTCATTTCATCTCATTTTATTTTATTGTTATTATTTAGATGCTTTTTTCCCCTTAGGAGAGATGGAAGGGATATGCATTCAGATGGGAAGAAGAGCAGGAAGGACCTTCTAGGAGTTGGAGAGAGGAAGTCAAAATCAGAATATATTGTATGGAAAAAACCTTATTTTCTTTTACTTTTCTTTTTCTTTCTTCTTTTTCTTCTTGTGTGTGTATGTGTGTGTGTGTGTGTGTGTGTGTGTGTGTGTGTGTAGACAACCATGGGTGCTGGGAACTAAGTTCTTATATTTTGGGTTGTGAGTCTAGCCTTTAATGGCTGAGACATCATTGTAGCAAAAAAAAAGTATTTTCAGTAAAATAAAAAATGCTTATAGCTATGGGTTTCAGTCCCAGTGCTGAAAAAAAAATCCCAGTGCTACATTTTCATAAGGACAGGTGAGTATTGGTGCTACTATGTTTAGAATGCAAACTCTAATGCTATGCCAGGGCAGAAGGTAGGAAGGTAGAACACATACCACATGACCTACAAATAATCCACACAGCATCTGTTTACCTCCTGTCCGAAATATCCACTTGCCTGGCTTAACTATATACATGTCCATGAAAAGTCATAGTCTCTGCCACAAATGGCTTTACATATCCATAATATCTTTGGTTGGAGTTTCACACCATTTACAGAGTAGGCATAATTTATAAATCTTTTCATTATAATGTTTAAAGCACTGCTCACTGGATCTCTTGGAGTCCATGTAGCTTGCCTTGGGCCCTGACTAATTAGACAAGGTTTCTTTATACATTTTCTTTATGAATTCTATACTATTACAGCCTTGGGAAAGCTCTAGGAAAATTTCACACAGGAAGTATGTGCTAGTTTCCTTGGTATTTAGGATCCAATAAAGTCTAGTAGATCCATCATCCTACTTGGGATTCTGTTAAGCTAGTTGTATTGGAATTGAATTACTCTCCACTCTCACTCCCACTTCGCAGGGACACACTGAGAGCCTATTTTGCCTCCCTTCTCTCATCAGCCTATAGAATCTCTGCAGAACACAAGGCATTAGTAAGTCCCATAGCTACCATTCAGCATTCTTCCAAACTTTACTGCCTAGCAAATATTTTTGGTATTCAAAGCACTTTGTTCTCAGACTATCTTTTAGATCACCTCCAACTACATTTCCTCTACCTATTGCTTCTTCTAGAAAATCCAATACTTCTTTTGACATTCCATTCCAATTCAATAAAGATATAGAAGGATATCAAAGACCAAATGTTCAGATATACTCAATAAAATAAAATAAATCTGTTTACATCCATAGAATTTTTAAAAAAAAAACTAGTAGATGCTGAAAAGTCTTATTGAACTGAATTCCAGAATGGGATGAACTCTTCTTTAGTGAACAAAGAGCCACAGGCGCTGAAGCAGGAGCTTCTAAAGGGCGGGGGTTGTCAAAGGCAATATATTAGATTGAAGTGGGGAGAAAGAAAATGCATCCGAGCTTCTAATGGCACAGTTTGCTGGAAGGATGGAATAGAATTTTAAAGGTTCCCAAATACAAAATTAAATTTTTCAATTTTACCAAAGAATTTCTACCTCATGCCCTAAGCATTTTTATCAAACTATACAACAGAGAAACCTGTAGAATTTACAGTGGAAGAAAGGTTAGAAAACAGTTGTAAAAGTCTAGGGCTTAAATTTTAGTGTCTCAATAGTACTGGATTCAAAGTGTAGTAAATGAAAACAGGAAGAACAAAACCTAAAATTAGAAGGTAATACCCTCCTTGCTCAAACCATAATAAGATGAGAAAGAAATTCCTTGACTTGAAGATTGGACTACAAATCAAAGGAAAATATTATTTCTTCTTGTAAATAGAAGTGAAACCAAACTGATTAGCTCCATCTTAACTCAATTGATAAGAATTATATCACAAACTCGCAGTTTTAGCTGTAATGAATTCACTTTCTCAAGATGAATGAAACTAAAAAAAAAAAGAAAAAGAAAACTGAAACCTCAGCCATATATATATATATATATATATATATATATATATATATATATATGTCATGGTCATGAAAATTATCCCAGAAGTACTTTAAGGAAAGTACAACACAGAGTGTACAAAGGGAAGAGGGATCCAGAAAAGAACTTAAAACTCTAAAAAGAAAAAAATGCAAAATTTTAGATGAAGTAAATGCAATTATTTATCTAATATGATTATAAAATGGAACAATACATGTGAGCTATTGTAATATAAATAGAAAATGAGACACCAATGAAACAAGGAGAACATCAGGAAATAGGACTAGTGTCTGCTGTACTAACACACATAGAAAAGAAAAGAAGAGAAATAATAGGCAGGGAAAGTATTTGAAAATTTAATAGGCTCCAAATTTTTAAAATTAAAAAAAAGTGACATGTAATATAAATATGAATTCTCACTTTATTATTTAATTTTTGTGCTACTGTACCCCAATTTCCTCACAGAAATAAATAAAAGAATATGGATTTATTTTGGTCATAGTTTTAGAGGGTTCAATCCATCCATAGCAGAGGCAGCATAGTAAAGCAGAGCACTCCACATTATGGCATTGATGATGAAAAGACAAAGGAATTCTCATGGGAGGAAATAAGGAGCAGAGACTGAAGGAAAGGCCATCCAGAGAGTGATCCACCTGGAGATCCATCCCATATACAGTCACCAAACCCAGACACTATTGCGGATGTCAAGAAGTGCTTGCTGACAGGAGCCTGATATAGCTGTCTCCTGAGAGGCTCTGCCAGGACCTGACAAATACAGAGGTGGATGCTTGCAGCCAACCAATGGACTGAGCACGGGACTCCAATATAGGAGTTAGGGGAAGGACTGAAGGAGCTCAAGGGGTTTGCAACCCCATAAGAAGAACAACAATATCAACCGACCAGACCCCCCCCCCCCCAGAGCTCTCAGGGACTAAACCACCAACCAAAGAGCATACATGGAGGGACCTGTGGCTCTATGTAGCAGAGGATGGCCTCGTTGGAGATCAATGGGAGGAGAAGCCCTTGATCCTGTGAAAGCTCCATGCCCCAGTGTAGGGGAATGCCAGGGCAGGGAGGCAGGAGTGGGTGGGTGGGTAGGTGGGTGAACACCCTCATAGAAGCAGGGGGAGGGGTGATAGGATAAGGAGTATTCAGAGGGGAAACCAGGATAGGGGATAACATTTGAAATGTAAATAAAGAAAATATACAATTAAAAAAATAATGATACTTCTAAAATTAAAAAAAATAATCCAATGCAGGTATCATTCTGTGGGAATAGCAGAATGTTTCAATGCAATAGATTCTGAGGCCTGTTTTTATCCATAGTATTCCATCACAGGTGTCATCTACTCATTAACATGGAAGAATAATTGAAATTATCCATATTCTGATGCAAAATATAGGGAAGAGGAATAAATATTTTTCTAAGGGTCTTGTCTGGCACTCCCAAAGCAAGGCAACTAAGAGCAGATCCCTCACATGAGGAGAGAGGTATAGAAAAGTCCTTACTGCTCAATAAATACAGATTAAAATGAATGGTTCAGCATTGCACAGGTGGAGAATTACCAGAAAATATGACTTAATTCTGACCTTGCAGAGCTTATAATTAAGTGGCAAGTTGACAAACATAGGAAAACACAAATGTATCAACAAATAGGTGGTTTATCTCTGGTCCCATTTTATGATTATCTGATAACTAAAAAGCTAAAACTTTCCAGAAACCAAGACAGATTAGATGTTAGAACAAAACAACATGCCTATTATTGTAGATAATTCTATATTTTGTCAGCCAATATTTATCATATAATTATGTAACACATTGGCCAATTACAATATATGTTTACTTACATGAATAAATTGGATATCACATCTTATCACATGCAAATGATTACAGGAGATGACTAAGCTCCTTTTTTCCTTCTATGTGTTAGTGTCTCTGAAACACAAGAAGGATTTTCTTTCAGAGAAATTCAAGATGTATGTGATAAATTCATCCATTTCCCTTGATAGGTAAATATGTGAGACTATATTAATAATTACCTATATAAAATTATTATCAAAGAAGGAAGCAGTACAGGTTAGAAGAAATGCATTTTTTTTAAAAAAAAAGATGGTATTATTTTCTTTGAATTGTTTCACTTAATACTGCAGACAGCCAGGTGAGGTCAATACTATTGATATCTCAGTTTGCAGATGATATATCTTAGAAATACACAGTTCCTGAAGGCAGAGGTAGTAAGTGAAGGAGCTGAGGATCAAACTGAGGTGTCTACCCTTTGCCTGCTGTATCCCTTCCAGTATACATTCATTCTAAACTTGTTACTGACCAAATTCTTATTTATTTATTCATTCCTTTATTTATTGTGTCTCAAGTTAAAAGTCTCCTTCTAAAGTAGAAAATTCTATCTATGTAAGTCAAATGAAAAATGAAACTTATTAATATAAAGGTATGTTACCCAGCTGCTAAAACTTCTCATCAGATATATCTCATATCTCTTCCTCAATCCTTGCCACAGTTACATCTGTCTTAATATTTGCTGCCTCTTGGTCACAATAGAGGTATTCTGTCTTTGGATATTATGGGTATATTCCAGACTGAAAGAAGGTAGAATACTAAATACTAAAGAATAAACACACACACACACACACACACACACACACACACATGCGCGCACACACACACACATACACATACACACGTGCACACACGCACACACACACACACACACACACACACACACACACTCATACACACACAAGTCCCAAGTGAACGAATCTTGTAACTAAGAGGTCTGGAAAATTAAAAGATTGATTTTGCAGACATCTAATAAAGAAAGAAAAGTGAATATAGGTAAAACTAGATGCTAAATAACACTTTGCCTCTCTAAGTCTTCCTAGATTCGTTTAGGACTCATCAACCCTCTGTTTTTTCTTTCCAGAAAAATTAATTTGTAATTTATATCTAATTTCAGACACTGTTGATTAGAAATTCTGTGATACTTATTTACCAATTAATTTTTATTCTCTATTATTCCACATATACTATGCCACATGCTCTTCTTATTTCCTTGAGTATACAGCAAATAATAGACCTATTCTTTTCATTCATGGAATAAATCACTGAATCAGTTTTACTTTATACAAAAGAAATAATTTTCACAGAGATCATCTTTCATTATAAGATATAATACTGATTCAAGGGGAAAAAAGTAATAGACAGACTACATGAAGCTCAAGAAGAAGGAAGGCCAAAGTGTAGGTGCTTCAGTCCTTATTAGAAAGGGGAACAAAATATTAGTGGAGCATATATGGAAACAAAGTATAAAGCAGAGAATGAAGGAAAGGCCATCCTTACCTGGGGATCCATCCTATATACAGTCACCAAACCCAGACACTATTGTGGATGCCAAGAAGTGAAATAGCTGTCTCCTGAGAGGCTCTGCCAGAACCTAACATATACAGAGACAATGCTTGAAGCCAACCATTGGACTGAGCATGGGGACCCCAATGAAGGAGTTAGAGAAAGAACTGAAGGAGCTGAACGGGTTTGCAGCCGGATGGGACAGGGAGTTTGGGGGTTGGGAGGGGAACTGGGAAAGGGGATTAACATTTGAAATGTAAATAAAAATATCCAATAAAAAAAAGGAAAAGAGTTTCTTCTATGTTTTAGACGTTAACCTTTAAATAGTTTATAATTTTTTCTCCCATTACATTCGTTTTCTTTTTCATTTTGCTTACTATTTTTATTTTTAAGTAGAGACTCTCAGTAAAACATTGTCCCACTTCTCTGTTTTTGATTCTGCTACTTGTTTCACAGGACATATAGTGAAAATTATTATTGCCAATACTGATTTTTTTTTACTTTAATATAGTTATAGGTTCAAGTTTTTGATTTAATGATTGAATGAATTATGAGTTTCATTTTTAATTGTTTATTGTTGTTGTTATTGTTTTACAAAATAATCTAAGGACCTGATTTCACCTTCTATGTGTGAATATCCAGTATTATCAACATTTACTGATGACCCTATTATTTTCTCATTGTATATTCTTCACATTTTTATAATTAGTTTACTGTATATTCTTTGGTCTTCTTTTTTTTCTGCTTCCCATTTTGTCCCATTGGACTATAGGTATGCTTATGCACCCTTATCATTACCAAGCGAAAGCAATTTAAGAACCAAAATGATATAAACTTACCTGAATTTTACTACTCACTAAGTAGTTATATATAATTCTAGACACTAACATCATGTAAAAGTAAGCATTTTAAGTCTTCTATTGATTTATCCAGAAAAGCCTAAAAGAAGCCCAGCTTCAAAGCTGTACATAGGTAAGTAGCTGGGTTAGTGTCTTAGTTAGGGTTAATACTGCTGTGATAAAACACCATAACCAAAAGCAATTGGAGGATGAATGGGTTTATTTCACTTACAGTTGAATGTAACAGTTCATCATCAAAAGCAGTGAAGCCAAGAAGTCAAAGAGGGCAGGATATTGAAGGCAAGAACTGATGCAGAGTTCATGGAAGAATGCTGCTACTGGCTTGCTCCTCGTGGCTTGCTCAGTCTACTTTCTTGTAGACCCCAAGACTACCAGTCCAAGGATGACCCTATTCACAATTGTTTGATTATTTGCTTGATATAATTGTTATCTCCAGGGCATACTGCTGAATAAACTCACTCTTTCTAGCTCTTTCTGAACTCAGGCTGGTGGGTTCTACTCAGCAGTTCTGGCTCCAACTGCTCTTCAAGGTGACGGATTCAATATGACATCTCACTGAATTGCTCTATTTGGCCTCAAACTAATGATAAGATCGGCCCTATCAGCATAGCTGTAGGTATTTTGTCCTATGCCTGCCAGCTATTTCATACTGTTTCTGTAATACACCTGCCAGTCATTGACAGAGAAAAGTAACTTGAATCAGAGCAGGGTCATGCTGACCGCATTTTCTGTTATGTTCTGTGTGTTCTGAAGTTTGTTAATCTTAAGGAACTGTACAAGGGGCTGGAGATATGGCTCAACAGTTAAAAGCACTGAATGCTCTTCCAAATGTCCTGAGTTCAATTCCCAGCAACCACATAGTGGCTCACAACCATCTGTAGTGGGATCTAATGCCCTCTTCAGGTATGTCTAAAAACAGCTACAGTGTACTCACATAAATATAATAAATAAATCTTTTAAAAAAATGTACTAAGCTATACATAGAAGCCATCAAGTTAAAGCTCAATAGAAACTATTAGTTCTAAAATGGCTTGAGTCAGAGCTGACCACCAGGCAGTACTTCCTGCACCTGTGTATGAGCCCACTATGGTTATTGTGGTTTTTTTTTTTCCTTTATAAGCTAACAGAGAAAGATGTTCATTGTCATAGCTTCAGCTCCCAAAATCTGAACTATGTCCCAGATCTAATCAGCATTAGGGTTGTGTGTTCAGTAAACCTTCCCTGACAGATTATGATCAATATTTGATGTTCATATGGTTTGTGGAGTGACTCATGGACCCAACTAACTCTGGAAATTTGTTCTAATCTTTCCTTCTCATTCTCTGGCTTCAACTGCCTGTGCTGCATAAACTGAATAGAACTGAACTCAGCTCCACTATACTACTTCTTGCCCTGACTCACTGAAGAGAACTGATTTACTCCACCCCGCCCCTGCACTGCTCTTAAATAGCCTTCTTTTCCTGTGTGTTCTCTCGTGAGAGTTGGGGAATATCCTATCTCTGACTCATGTGAAATTTTTCTCTGACTCATCTCTTTGTCTTTCTCTCAATTAGATGTCACTTTCAAATGTGGTTGCTTCTTTCTTTAAACTAACCTTACTTACATTATTTGGAATTAAAGGTATGTACTAAAGATGTGTATATTCCAGCCAGAGTAGCTGTGTTTCTGGTTTGAAATTCCTCTAAAACCTGGGTGCTCCCCCATCAATCACTAGTTAAAAAAAAATGTCTTACCTGCAGCCCTATGGATGTATTTCCATTTATTTTCGTTTATATATATTTGGGTTGGGGTTTGTTTGTTTGTTTTGAGACAGGGTTTCTCTGTGTAGCCCTGGCTGTCCTGGAACTCATTCTGTAGACCAGGCTGGCCCCGAACTCAGAAATCTGCCTGCCTCTGCCTCCCAAGTGCTGGGATTAAAGGCAGGTGCCACAATAGCCTGGGTTGGTACATTTCATAATTGATGTTCCCTCCCCTCAGATGGCTTTAGCTTGTGTCAAGCTGACATAAAGCTTGCCAGCATAACTAGTGAGAGATAAGTCATGGTCTTTAGAATGTTCCCATAGCATTTTTCTTCCCCACGGCTTGGTTTCACTCCACACATTACAGATAGAAGTTTGACTCTTCACTGTTTTTGACTAGACACAAGTAGCTTTAGCCTAGAACAATAAAGGCAAGAGACGTAATGTCCATAGCAGTAAAGAAGTCTGCAGAAGAAACATAGAGGTTGGAAATGACTTAGGAATACAGAGGAATAAACAGGATAGCAGCAAAGCATGGTTAATTAAACACTGTCTCTTTTTCTTTTCATCTCTCTTTCTCAATATTCAGGGAAATAATGTAAGAAAAGAACTTCGTTTTTCATATCAATACAAATCAAGTAAAACAAATGTAGTCGGAAGCTGACATGAGTAACAGCTCAAGGATTCCACCATAACGTATGTGAGGTTATCAGCTTAGAAGTTATTTTGTCAGTTTTGTGACTCTAATATTTTTTTTCTATGAGTAATTGTAGCTTCAAAATCTATAGTCATTAGAGTAAGAAAATTCTAAGTGACAAATCTTAATATTTTGTTGTTCAAATATAAAGATATTTTGGTTATATGTTATAGCTCAAGCATTTTATTCATGAGAAAATTTAGATATAAGGACATTAAGTAGTTCTTTTCTATCCTACCTTTTGTGTTTCCTTCTTTATCTCACACTATTTTACTTATCATTACCCCTTTTAATTAGGCTCCTTCAGATCCATCTTTACCCCATGTCTGCTATTAAGGCTACATGTAAAATAAACACTCTGGGTAATTGTCAAACTATTCTCTGACAGACACAAACTGTTTAGATAGGTAAGTATTTCTTTTTACTGTGTTGAAGTTTAGTTTATGGTAGTTGTAAATACTAGCAAATAGAATTAAATTTTACATATATAATTAAAGCCTGAAATTTTATATTTAATAAGAGGAATCCAAGCTCTGACAACATCTCAAAATAGGAGTGATTCTAATGGGAGGTATAACTATAATATCCATGAATGATTACTCATGCTTCAGAAGAATAATAGGATTAATGAGTTGAGAAATTGCTTTTACTGCTAGTAACACTGGCCAATAAATATTTCAAATGACCATAAAGTTTGTGTGTGATTGGCTTTGACTAAGGCCTTCATATGTTAGGTGATGCACAAATATTATGGGAGTCATTGGCTATCTTGTTCTCAAATCCTGTTCAGGTTATTGGTATGGCTGTGGAAATTTTTCATGATGTGTAGTAGCTTAACCAATAGAAATGTTTATTTATGTATCTTGAATTTTGGCTTCACCCAGGAGGGAATACTTATCTCTGGTCCATGTAGTGTCAGAGATGCCAGCTCTAAGGGTGGGGGCTAGAATAATCTAATGGCTCACTCTTACCTTATCTGAGCTCTCATATCGGTTGTCACTTTGAAGTTCACTTAGAAGTATAACTAGAATACTTGTATGAACTGTTTCTTATTCTTAATATTCATATTATTTTTATTATCTCTGATTGGCTACTGATAGTTTCTAGAATTTCCATCTATCTTATGTTTGCTTGTATTATTGGTATTTTAAAAAATTACTGATTACAATTATTTCCCTGAATTTTATTCTCTGAATATACATCAAATAATTTGTGTTTAAAAGGGTGTTAGAGTTAGAAGTGGAGATACAGATGTGAGAGTTTGGAAATAAAGATAAAGTAGAAGCTATATCCTTTTTCTTAAGCAATGGAGTCACTTCTTGTTATAGTCTTCCTTGTGATCAAGTCCCTAGTTAGTCAATATTCAAAAAAATGGATGGTAGATTCTATTTTCCAAACCAAGAGATTCAAGGAATATGTAAATATTCATTTTAAATTTTGCAGTCCTGAGTATTAAACCTAGGGCCTTGCACATACTAGCCTGTGACACCCACTGTAATTTAAAACTGACATGGTTTGTTTCTTTTTTTTTAGTCATTTGCTTGATTATTCACTTCCAAGCTTTCTTTCTCCTGTACAACTACATTTCACAGCACATATTTTTGCATACTGCCTTCCCCCAGACTCAACACTTGCTGGTATCTGCTTAGTAGGAGCCAGTGAAATACTCAGCCAGAAATGGAGGACAACAAAAAGAGGACAGGCAGAACCTTCAGTAGTTTCCTACATTTCAGTTTTTCTTTTAATTCCAAATTGTGTCATTTGTACCTGTGCTTGCTATGGAGGACTGACAACTCATTATCCCGTCCTTCTAAGAACAACAGTAGCAACAGACTTCTTTTGCTAGTCCATGTTTTCCTCTTGCAACTTCTATTTAAATTTTTGTTTTGCTTAAAAGTCACATTTTATAATTATTTCCAAGTATGGAATTTCCCCTAAGTCCTTATCCAAATGAATTATACTTTTGTGGCTGGATACTGTCTTATGTAGCTGTAGCAAGAATACAAAGAGCATAACTTAGAAATAAGGATTTCACTGTGTTTAAAATGTGTGTGATTTAGTTAATTTTCTATTGCTGTGAAGAGTAACTATGACCAAGGCAACTCTTACAAAAGAATGCACTTAACTTGGGGCTTGCATTAGAGGGGTTGGTCCACCATCATAGTGGCAGTTTGCAGACAGGCATAGCACTAAATTGGTAGCTAAGAGAGATTTCTATCCTGTTCCATAGGCAGGAGTCAGAAAGGGGCAGGAGAGGGAGAGAGAGAGAGAGAGAGAGAGAGAGAGAGAGAGAGAGAGAGAGAGAGAAGCTGGTATGGGCTTTTGAACCCTCAAAGCTTATCTGTCCCCAATCTGGTGGTTTGAATATGTGTGACCCATAAAAAGTGGCATTTTTAGGAGGTGTGGCCTTGTTGGACAAAGTGTGTCACTGTTTAGGTGGGCTTTGAGGCCTCAATCTCCACCCAGTGCAGAAGAGTCTTCTTGTGGCTGCCTTTGGATCAAGATATAGTTTCTTCTCCAACACATCTGCCTGGATGCTACCATACTTCCTGCCATGATGATAATGCAATGAATCTCTGAAACTGTAAGCCAGCCACAAGTAAATGCTGTTCTTTATAAAAGTTGCCTTGGTCATAATGTCTCTTCACAGCAATGAATAGGGTTCTATGATACCCAGTAGCACACTACCTTCAACAAGGCCATACTGCCTAATCCTTCCCAAAGAGTTCATCAACTGAACATTTATTGGGAACACAAAGGTCCTGGTGTCCACAGATCATGTGGAAAAACAAGGAATGCTAATTAGCTAGGGTTGACTCCTCAAAGGAGGAAATGTATACCCTTTCTACCCTGAAATCTAGGAGTAAATGTTGTTAATGACCTTGTGGCCTTTGCTATCTATAGAACCAGACCTCACCCCAATCCCAAAGAATGTTTATCTCAGACTCTTCCTCCATAAATCTTTTTTTTTAGCTTTGTTTCCCAGTTAACAAAATACACCCCAAGCAGAGATAGTACATGTACTTTAAAGCTTTCTGACCTCTACACTATCATGACTGGAGACCATACCAGACCTAGGCACTTAAACTACAGAACCCAACTTCATGGTCACATGCACTTTGCAAAGAAATTCCAATGTATTTATACCTTAAGCTTTATTGTGCACATGGGATTGGAATAGCTGTTGCCACAAAACTTTTCCAAAATTATACTGGAATTTCAATGTCTTTTCTTGTTTTTACTTTAGAACATTCTTCTTTCACATATTATAGTGTGTAGTTTTACATTTCTCCTCCCTCCCCTCTCCCCAGTCTCTGGCCCCAACCTCCCCTTTCCCACAGATCCATTCCCCTTCCACCTTATATCAGAAAAGAGCAGCCCCCCACTCCAGGGAACAACAACAAACACTAAATAAGAAGCTACAATAAAAACAGACACATACCATCACAGCAAGGCTGGATGAGGCAACCCAGTTGGAGGAAAAGGGTTCTGTCTAAAATAAAATTAGTCTTATGCCAGACTCTAGAAGTTTGAGCCTGCACTGACTAAGTCATCATGCTGAGCTGAGATTTCCTTCTTGCTTCTAGTAGCTTGTTTTTCTGCCAATCATGATCTTTGCAGGGAACCCTCACAGTGATCCACGCAGACACACAGGAATATTTTCATGAAGCATGCAAATATATGAGCCTATAAGGGCCAATCTCATTGTAACCATCACAGTGGTGAAGCCCGGGGCTCAATTATACAATTTTGCAGAAGGGTAGTAATGAAAGCACATACTATAGACACACACTTTTAAGATAAATTAAGAATTAGATCAATAAAAAAGTAGTACCATACTTTATATGTCTGGGTCTCAAATGAACAATTTTTTAGGATAATTGAGTGTCAGTCACATTGTTCTAAGAATGAATTGTGAATTAAAAAAAAATAAATAAACTATGAGGCCTAGAGATAAGTTGTGGATTTCCTTGGTACTGTTTGTATTTTGATGCTAATTCTGCTTCCTCAAAAGGGGCTGCCCTCTTGAGGAGGAATGGATCATGTTATTCAGGTGAATTCATGTAAACCTTCTCCCTATTTTAGCTGGTCAAAAAAAAAAAAAAAAAAAGGCTAGAGCCTGTGTTTGGGTAGTGGAAGGGAAAGGTGGGGCTGGAACATTTGGAGATCAGTACCCCCAGAGCTCGTGTCTCCAGCTGCATATGTAGCAGAAGATGATCTAGTAGGACATCATTGGGAAGAGAGGCCCCTTGGTCTTGCAAACTTTATATGACCCAGCACAGGGGAACACCAGGGCCAAGAAGTGGGAGTGGGTGGGTAGGGGAG
>NC_034613.1:74221902-74224921 GCF_900095145.1 Mus pahari | reverse complement strand
TTCTCTGTATAGCCCTGGCTGTCCTGGAACTCACTCTGTAGACCAGGCTGGTCTTGAACTCGGAAATCTGCCTGCCTCTGCCTCTGCCTCCCACGTCCTGGGATTAAAGGTGTGCACCACCACACCCAGCTTTATAGGGGCTTATTGGGGTTGGAGATTTATTACAACAGGAAGATGGTTCAGTGCTTAAGAACAGTGGCAATTCTTTCAGAGAGCCCTGGTTCAAGTCCTAGCATCCAGAGTGGCCTACATCCACATGTAACTCCAGTTCCAGGGGGTTTGACATCCTCTTCTGGCCTCCACAAGCACCTGGCATACACATGGTGCAAAAATATATACACCATCAAAACACTCCCACACATAAAATAATCTTTAGAATTAGTTTTTTTTAAAGTATAGAATAGAGTTTATTCAGGACATGGGAAAGGGAGTTGAGGGAGTAAAGACAGAGAAAGGCAGAGAAAGAGAGAGTGGAGGAGTAGAGGCTAGCCATGAGCATGTGGAAAGAGAGGAGGTAGGGAATGGGGAGAGAAGGGGAGCAGGAGCAAGAGGACAGAGCAAGAGCAAGAGAGCAAGAGCTAGAATTAGTTTTAAAAGCTACAATAAATAAGAAGGCCAGAGACCTGGGTCAATGGATAGAGGCATTTTGTGAAGGCCTGGTAACTCAAGTCCCATTCCCAGCTCCTACAGGTTAGCAGGAGAGAAAACACTTTTGAGTGTTTCCTTAATGAGTTCCACATACATGCACTCAGTGTCACGTCTGCACACACATTAACATATACATATGCATAGGCACATATGCACATATACAGATTAAAAAACTATAAATAAAAATAAAACTATGGATACTTACATTCATTATTGTAGCTATTTCATTTATCTTTTTGTAAGTTTATATTTTATTATTCTATACTTAGTAACTGTGGACATTTATTGAACACCTGATGTCATTTCAATACATGCAATGTGTAATGAGTACATTTAATGTTAATAGTTATCAAAGACAAGAGTATAGTGCATTTGATATATGAGCACTAAACAAGTTTCACTGTAATTATTACATTGTCTATCTACTACTGTATACTAGAATCTATGCTCTAGTTCTTCAAAGTCTTAACTCCAATATCATGCAACTAAAAGTAATTTCTTTTAGCAAAAATTTTAATATGGCTTTTTTGAGTGTTCTATAATACAGTAAGGACTTCATTCTACATTCCACTGAATCCTTGAACTTTCAAAAATGAAATGATTTTTAAAAACATGATTTCCCAGCAATAATGACAAACATTATGATATTTTTGGAGGGAAGTTAGGGGGGACAATTTACAGAAATCTGGGTGCACAGTGGGGTAGCTTTACAGGAGCTATGAAATTATACATCTGCATCCTCTCCTTACATTATGGATGTAGTTTATTTGTAATTTTTTTTAACTTTTAAATTGAAGTCACTAATCTTATGATTCCTGTGCTGCCTTGACTTTGTTAATAATTAAATTCTTTTACTTGGCATATCTTTAATTTGAACCACAGTGTTTGAGAGCTTCCAATCTGTGGATCTGTGTAAATGCATTATTGAACATTCTTCCAACAGCTCTCTTCTTTTCATTTTGCTCCTCCAGCTTCCTCATAACTCAGTCTCTAAAACATACCAAGCTTGTGGGCTTTCTTAGAAAGTGCATGGCTGATAGCATATTCCTTTTGTATATGCCACTCCTTTTTTTCTTTGTAAAGGAGTCTTAGGTATTATTGATGGCACTGTCAGCTAGTACACGTAATATTGTATCAAGTGGAGAAATGTTAGCCTCTTTTCTCTGTAGCAGTTGAATCTCTGCCCCCAAAGACATCCTTCTCAAGTAGAAGCAAAGTCTAATAGAACACAGTGTATGCACATACAAGCATTTCTTTGGAGGAAGCTCGCATATATCAAAGGGTAGCTGGTATGTTGTTAAAATGTACAGCAAGCTCTCTGACAAGCACTCACAACATAGGCACAACTCCCAAGAGAATTTTATATAATCTCTTTCCCTTTTGCTTTTCAGAGTTTGAGGCAGAATTGAGAGAACTCATGGTAGTCTCCAAGTGTATACTGACTGTTTCCTTAAAACATTGAGTATTATGAAAGGCATGGCTGAATGTAAGAACTGTAGAGACTTGAAGATTACCTGATGACATTTAATCCCAAGTGTTTAAGAGGAAAATGCAAAGCAATTTTAAATATTAGCACTTAAAATTATATATCTTCCACATCTCTGTCAATTCAGAGGGATGGCAAAGTCTTCCTCTAGTCCATGATCAAATGTTTGACAGTGTGTGTAAAAAATATCCAATGTAGCTTTTTGCAAACATACTCACCATGAATGTTTATATCCTGAAGACTTTTCCCTTACAGAGATTACTCCTACTAAGATTAGTTGTTCAGTTGGCTATAACTGTCTCTTTATTTAACTCTGCAATAACTCCTGACTCCTTGATAAGTTATGTGAAATAACCCTGATTCCTTTCTCAACTGTGTATAACAAAGACCCTGAGGCTCCTTTTTGGCAGTGACAGACTAGCTGATCTCTGCTATTCTGTGTGTGTCAGTATGTCTGTCCATTCTTCAGTATCCCTCATTTCTAGTCAGGGTTTCAGGACTAAAGTTGTTCAAGGATGTGGCAGCTTGATGCCACAGAAGGAAGAAAAGGAAGCCATGAGTTGCTCTTAACACAGTTACAGGTGTCATTAGGTCTTGAGAAGATCATGTACCCCAGTACAGGGGAATGCCAGGGCCAGGAAGTGGGAGTGGGTGGGTTGGGGAGCAGGGTGGGGGGAGGATATAAGGGGGCTTTGGGGATAGTATTTGAAATGTAAATGAAGAAAATATCTAATAATAAAATAAATAAAATCATTAAACCAAAAATTCAAGTATAGTGACCAGATCACTATTACTAATTTCTCTCATTCTTTTTTTAAAAAATTTTTTATTAGATACTATCTTTTTTTACATTTCAAATGCTATCCCAAAAGTTCCCTATACCCT
>NC_034613.1:74207760-74221891 GCF_900095145.1 Mus pahari | reverse complement strand
CCACTGAGGGACCCTGGACACAATATGACTCTCTCACCTGCTCTGGCCAACAGAGCCCTCACAGTTGGCCACCTTTCCTCTGGCAAGGAAGGTGCCCAAANNTCTGGAGCCAGAAACAGGGTCTGTCCCAGAAGCTAGGTTGCTTCTATCTGTCCCAAAGCTGTGTAGCTTCTGTGGTCCACACTCTCACCAGTGCAGACTGCAGCCTAGGCGAACTGGAGCAAAGATTTCTCCCTTACCAGCTCAGGCACTGAGAACCCTTCCGGGGCGGAGACCTCTCCTCTGGAGGGAAAGGTGCCAGATACTAAATTCTCTCAGATGTCCATCAGGACTTAATGATAGTTCTTTATTTCATTATGTGTGCATGAATTTTCATAGAAGAAATATAAATGAAAATGTTTTTACACATGCTAATCATTTTAGTTCTTAAATTTCATGTTATTGGACAAATACCTATCTATCTACCCATCCAAAACTGAAACAAGACTATAATGGTATTTTTATCATGTGTTTGTCAGCTATAGAACACACTATACAAAAGAGTATCTATAAATATCAATATGGATTAATTTATGTTCATAATGAATATTCACATTGAGTGTTCATACTGAATATGTATCTTGAATATTCAATAATAATTCAAATGTTACAAAGTTTGAGAACACCAAAATACAACCCAAACTCTATCAAGATTCTAATCAGCTGAATTTTATTTAAGGTGCAGCTGACCATACATAGTCCCCTTGGTTGTATGTGGGACAGAGGCCCTGGCTCAAGCCAGGAGAGGTTTTCAAAGGCAAGAGCCACAATTCATTCCTATGGAAGTGTGCTTCTGCAAACAGGATTCATGTGGATGTGCACTTCTACAGAGACAAGATAACACCCCCAGATAATTTGCATTCCTCAGTTTTCTGGAATGCTTTAACAAACTCAAGTTGCTGACAGGGCCAGCCTCTAGGGCAGTTGATTTTTGTCAAAAATGGAGTCATTTTAGTTGTTACATAATAAACACAGAATATAAACCTAATATTACCCTATGTAAATAATATTATTTTGAATCTTGGTTATTTTGAATCATAGTTATATACTATGTACATTTCTACTATACTGTTCTGTCCCCTCCCTCATTGTGGATGTTTACCAAATCTTATCTGTCCTTTTGATCTCTTGTCTAAAAAACAAAAACAAGAATTCTAACTTAAAATAATAATCTTTATGATGGATTTTGGATACTGACACAAATCACAATGCCTGTTCTGACACTGGGTATATTTATGGCTTTTCTTGTAACAGACAAGACTAACCCGAAAGGCAATATATGAATGTATAAAGAAAGAGCTGTGTCTCCCAGGAAGCAAGTAGCTTTCTTTAGCTGAGCACTGATATCCAAGGTCACAAACACCCCCTCCGCCTCCGTACCTAAGACTTTTCACTTGTAAACTGATGTTTTCCCTACTCAATGCTCTTTCTGAACACATCTCCCTTTGTGCATTACTGTGTTAATATAGACTGGAAGCTTTTACCACAGTCTCAACAACTCCACAAAATTCAGAGCATGCTTCCACCATCCAAAGACTTTCACCAAAGAAGGAACTTACTGAGTGTGGATTTTTTTTTTCATTTATTGCCTCTTAAAAGCCCCTGGGACCACTTCTAATAAAAAAAAATGGGGTCTGCTTTTCTGTGTGGCATATGACTCTACAAAATGTTCCCAAGTCCAGAGCTGAATACTACTGAGAGGGCTAGGCTGGCTCCATGACAGGCCACAAATTGGCAGTTCAGGAGAAGATGCTTAAATCTCTGTTTCCAAGAACTGGGCAAGTTGAGGCAAGTGAGGCCTCAGAAGCTGCCCTGCCACCTGGTCTAAGGCAAGGACAATGGGTCAGCAGCAGTTTCCAGACTTACTCAGCAACAATTTCCAGCCTCTCTCCCTCCAGGTCCCAGTAATGGTTCTGGAATGTCCTTAGAGATAGAGCCAAGATTAAGATAGAGGTCACCTACCCCTCTCCAGAATTCCCCTAATATGCATTAAATCCTGCCTGCAAGCTCACTCTGGGGTCTCTCTATCTTGCTAATGGAAGATCCCAGCATGCTGGACTTCTGAAGAATAAAACACTCTTTGCATTTATATACTATTTGAGTCCTGGGTATCATACTTTGGTCAATCATGGACCCTTATATTTCCTCTACAATTATGATCTTGCGATTTGTTTTGGTAGAGGAGGTAGATAATAAGATCTACTGGCCCTGGTAACAGGTCTGCCTTGTCCTTAAAAAAAATCTAGGTGGTCCTCAACCTCAAGCAAGGCTGAAAAATGAGAAAAGAGAACTCCAGAAATATTTAACATAATAAAATACTATTTTATCAGCTAATCCTATACAAAGTTAGCCCATCAGAACCTTGTCAATCTATGAACACTTTCAATGAACCAAGTGTTAGAAATCAGGAGCAACCCTAGCCTGCCCCCAGGGACTCATCATCAGAAGCTACCAATGCCATCACCCTCTGCTATCAAATGCTACACATCTTCACTGTTACTACAAATTACTTATTTTCCCTAAATCACATGTGTACCCTTTCAAAGGTCCCAGTGATCACAGATTGTTCTCTTGTTCTCTTGTTTTCTCTCTTGCCTTTCTCTCTCTTTCTTGGTCCATCTGTCTGCTCTCTCTCTCTCTCTCTCTCTCTCTCTCTCTCTCTCTCTCTCTCTCTCTCTCATCCCACACTGAGATGGCATTTTACACACTCCCTCCCCCCAATAGAACTGTTGAATTGTATGATCTCTGTTGGAACATTGACATGTTCCTTGGCTCTGATCCAACAAGTTACTCTGCTGCTAAATCCTAAAATTAAGCCAAAAGTATCTCTGTATACAGGTCAATTCTGAAACCTATCCTCTAATTTTACATTTTAAATTTTTCTCACAGAGAATAGGTAAATTTTTGAGAACTTAGTAAAAGGAAAGTTTTAGCTATCTTTAGGTTATCGGTGATAGAGTGCCTCAGCTGTAAAACAGGACTCTTAGAGATTACAGATGACCTTGCTCAACTGTTATTGATGATCCCCAAAAGGATAATCTGTCTCACTTTAGACAAACAATCTCAGGAAGGAGAGACTTCGGAAAGACATAAAGCCTTTAGGTTGTAACACTTTCCTCATTCTTAATTCCCCTCACCTTGTCCCTAAAAAGGATGTCAGCCAGCTTTTTCCCTAGGAAGACCCCTCAATTTCCTGTATGAGAGAGGGAACCCATCACTATGTACACAGACTCATCTGTTGAAGGTGAGACTCCCATCTATTTTTGCCTTCTGTCTCTACATACTGCATCAGAAATCTATTATATCAGATTGGGGTTTGCTGCATTATTGTTTTTAAAATATTAGAAATAAGTTTGGGGCCACAAAGAATGAAACCACCATGCCAATTGTGTCTGGCTAAGACAGAACTTTATTTTTGGTCAAGTGGGTGTGCTTCATAGAGCAAACACACAGATATAGGAAGTACACTTGGTTTTTATTCTAACTCAGATGATAACTATATCTTTTCCCATTGACTGGGTCCAGATGGTAAGTTTTAAATCTGGGACAAGCAGCTAAGGTGTCTATTTAACATAGCAATGCAGACCTGGCTCCAGGTTCTCCCAGCATCCATAATTCCCTATATAATCCAGATATTTTGGTTACCCACGTGTCTTTTGTACGTTTGGCCTCCTAACTGCTGTTCTTGGACCTCCTCTCCTCCCCATCCCCCTACATGTTTCAGGGTCATGGCCACTCTGGACTGTTGCTTAGCTTGGTCTTTTTAGCTCTGATCAGTCTAGTTGGTGGTTGCAGGGGGAGGGTGGTATCCTTGAATGCTGGGAAGAGCCCCCAAATGTAATACCCTGACCCTCAGTCAGTGGTACTTACTTTGAGATGCCCCAAATGTGTTGGTTTCTGTTTATGCTCTTCCCCATATCTATAATAAACTTTCTCCTCTTACATACCTAAAAGAAGTCACGTCCTTTACTTTTGGTTCATTTTTTTCACTCATCTGGTGCTGAAAATTGGAACAGCTTAATTTTACCTTCTGCCCCTAATTTATATTGAGGGACCCTAAGGACTTTTCAAGTCCTACACCCTCCTTACAGCTTCCCCCTCCTGCCTGGGGTCAAAGCAGGGCCAAGCTCCATTCTCTACCCACAGGAACATTCTTGAGTAAAAAAATTTCCCAGATAGAGTTCAAATGTGTGTCACGTTGTACCCTTGCTTGCTAGCCAATAGATTTAAAGGTCAATATGCTTAGCCAATAAGTTTAAACTGTAACCTTGCTGATGTAACACGTGCCCCTAAAAAGTATAAAACTGCTTGTAATAGCCATCAGGGTCATCTTCTTGTCACTCACCTTGAGGGACTGATTGAACGTTGACCCCTACACATCTGAAAATAAACCTCTTGCTTTTGCATCCATCTGCATCTTGGTGACTCACTTTGGGGCATCTCGAAGACCAAGCTAGGCAAGAGGTGCCTACTCCATAAATGTTTACTTCTCTATCTTTTGCTTTCACTTTTGGCTCAAGAGCATGGTGTCAGCTGGAAAGCCTCTGGACTGTGGGGAGTCTAGAGGATGCTTCAACACACCCCCCACCAAGGGAGTTGGGAGGACTCTGCTCCTTTTGGAAACAGCAAGACATAGTATTGGCAGGAGCTGACCAAATCTTGCTATAACTGGTTTCTGTACAGGTGGCAGGGGCAAACTGTCTCTGAGTTGATTGTCTTTTTCAGTGTTCTTGGACTTGGACCAACGTTTTTGTTTGTTTGTTTGTTTGTTTGTTTTGTTTTGTTTTGTTTTGTTTTTTTGGACATGGGACAGACTGAATATACCTTGTTAAACTTCCTAGTTAACCACTAGAGGGAAGTTAAGGAAAGAGGAGAAAGCTTGTCAGTAGTAGTAAAGAAGGACAAGTTAGTTAGCTCCTCTGAATGGCCCACTTTCAGAGGACCACTGCTCTTGTATAAAAGCCTTTTTGTCTTTGAGACTCTCACAGGTCCTGGTCATGAAGGAGAAGAACCCTGTAGAAACCTACAAGTCTGTAAAGAACATCTTCCAGGACCCTTTCACAGTGGATCTGCTACTGTTGGATCATCCACCCCCTTACACCCATACCGTGGCCTTGGTTCCCATGGCCCCTCCTCAAAGAGGCCCATTGAGCTCTTGCCCAGCATTTGTTTTCCTCTCCTTCCTCCAGCCCCAGCAATGGGGGAGGGTAGGAGGGACCCTCGGAACTGGGACAGTCATGGGAACTCAGAGCAAAAAGGCCACTTCACCCAATACAACAGTGGCCTTCTACTTCTGAGCCTATGGGTCCATAGATGAGGATGGCAATCCAGTCATGCAATATTGGCCCTTCTCTTTAGCTAACGTGTACAACTGGAAGATTCAACACTCCCCCCTTTCAGATAACCTCAAGGGACTGATTAATCTCTTTGAGACTGTTTTATTTATTCATCTAACCACCTGGGATGACATCCAACAACTCATGAGAGTTCTCATCACTAAAGAGAGAGAGGATAATGCAGGAATCCAGGAAGAATGTTCCCTAAGACACAAGGGCACCATCAACACCAGGCTGTCATCCATTGACCAGGCTGTGATTGACAGTGGGTTTCCCCTGATTAGACCTGACTGGGATTTTAATACTGTATAAGGAGCACCTGAAGTTCTACCTCCAGGTTCTGTTGGCAGGTCTCAAGACAGCCTCCCTGCAGCCCACAGATTTGACCAAGGTACGTGAGGTTAGACAGGGATCAGATAAGTTGCCTGCTGCCTTTCTAGAGTGGCTCATGGAAGCATTCTGCCAGTATACACACTATGACGCCAGTAGTGAGGAGCACAAAGCTACTGTGACTACAGCTTTTATAGACCAGGCTCATAGAGATATCAGAAAAAGGGGCTAGAGAGATCATAGGATAAGCCATTGACGGATTTAGTGCAGGTTGCTGAGAAAGTCTACCAAAACAGGGAGACAGAGGAGGAGAAGGAGAAGAGAAAGACAAAGGAAGAAGATGAAAGGGAGATTAAAAAAGAAAAGTGACAGGAAAAAAATTTCCAGAGAATCTTGGCTACAATAGTTAGGGAAAGCAGAGAAGAGAGACTGCAACCAAAGAGAGACAGAAAACCTCTTGACAAAGACCGATGCATATACTGCAAAAAGAAGGACCACTGGGCCAGAGAATTCCCCAATAAGCAGAAGCAGGGAGGCTCAAAGCCCTGGTAAAAGTGGGCCCAGACCACAAAATGTTGGCTGTGGGTAAAGACAGTGATTAGGGGAGATGGGGTTCAGACCCCTTCACCAAACACAGGTTAACTCTGAGAGTGGAGGAGAAACCCACTCAATTCTTGGTGGACACAGGAGCTCAGCACTTGGTCTCACTCCAAGCCGTTGGCTCTGTTTTCAAGAAAAAATCTTGGGTCCAAGGAACCACTAGCACCAAAATGTATTCATGGACTACCCAAAGAACAGTGGACCTAGGGATGGGCCAGGTATCCCATTCATTTATGGTCATCCCAAACTGTCCCTACCCTCTGTTGGGGTGGGACTTACTCTCCAAGATGGGGGCCCAGATACACTTTCTGCCTGACAAGCCACAACTAAGTGACCCAAAAGGAAATCCCATACATGTTCTGATTACCAGACTAGGTGATGAATATAAATTATTTGAAAGCACCTTTACTCAGAACCAAGACTTGACTTGGTAGTTGGAAACATTCCCATCAGCCTGGGCAGAAATGGTGGGAATGGGCAAAGCAAAATGTCCCCCCCCCCACACTACCATGGTGGTAGAACTCAAGGCTCAGGTTACCCCAGTGTCTCTCAGACAATATCCTATGTCTCAAGAGGCACAAGAAGGAGTTAAGCCACATATCTCCAGGCTCCTCCAGCTTGGGGTGTTGTGGGAGTGCTGTTTGGCCTGCAACATGCTGCTCCTGGGCACTAATAATTACCACCTGGTCTGGGACTTACAAAAGGTAAACCGTCCAGTGACTGACATCCACTCTACTGTGCCTAACTATGACACACTGTTGAGTTCTTTGCCATCTTCCAGAATTTGGTACATGGTCTTAGACCTGTAAGATGCTTTCTTCTACCTGCCCTTGGTACCCCAAAGTCAAGAATACTTCATCTTTGAATGGAAAGACCCAGAGAATGAGTCCACTTGTCAGCTGTCATGGACTAGATTACCCCAAAGATTCAAAAACTCACCGAGCATCTTTGATGAGACATTTCACCAGGGTCTGAGGCCTTATCTGGAGGCCAACCCACAGGTGACTCTTTTGCAGTATACTTCAAATCCCTCGCCCTCGGGCCCCAAGCAGATGCATGGGTTCCTATGCATATCCAGGTTTTGCTGCCTGTGGATTCCAGTGTTTATAGAATTAACAGCCCCTCTCTACCCCCTCACTAAGAGTAACATTCACTTTAAGTGAGGAAAAGAGGAACAGGAGGCATTTGACAGCCTCAATTGGGCCTGTCTGCCCCCGCACTTGGGCTCCCAATGTCACCAAGCTCTTTCAGTTATATGTGGCTGAGAATAGATGAATTGCAAAAGGGGTTTTGGTTCAGAAATTGGGCCCCTGAAAAAGACCAGTAGCCTACCTGTCAAAAAGCTGGATTCTGTGGTGGCTGGGTGGCCCTCGTATCTTAGAATTATTGCAACAGTGGCCACCTTGGTCTGAGGTGCTGATAAACTGACTTTAGGACAAAACTTGATGGTAGCTGTACCACATGCTCTAGAGAGCATGATAAGGCAGCCTCCTGACTGATGACTGATAAATGCCAGGATCACCCACTACCAGACTCTGCTTCTGAACTCCAACCAAATCACCTTTTCTCCACCGACTCAATCCGGCCACATTGCTGCCAGATCCTGAACTCAAGCCACTACAGCATGGGTGTCAAGAAATTCTGGCAGAATCCCATGGGTGGAGGAAAGACTTCTCCAATCAACCTCTGCCCTGCTGGGAGCTGAGGTTACCTGGTTTATAGACAGGAGCGGTTTTCTCTATGAAGGTCAGAGACAAGTGGGTGCTAATGTGCTGGACACAACAAATGTCATTTGGGATGAACCTCTACCCACTGGCATGTCAGTGCAGAAAGCAGAGCTGCTTTCCCTCATCCAAGCCTTGGAACTCGTGGCTGGCAAGAAAATTAACATCTACAGGGATAGCAGGTATGCTTTTGCCACATCCCACGTCCACAGGGCTACATACCAAGAGAGAGGACTGCTCACATCAGAGAGAAAAGAAAAAAAAAAAAAAAACAAGCAGGAAATCTTGGATCTTTTGGATGCCTTGATGAAACCAGAAACTGTGAGTATTATTCATTGCCCAGGACATCAGAAGGGAAGAGAGTGTGGTCCAAGGCAATAACCAGGCAGATCAAGTGGTTGAAGAAGTAGCTATACAGAAACCTATCCCAGTTATGGGTCTGTAAGAGAAACCTGCTGGGAAATGGGACTGGACTAAGGGATGGCCTCACTTAGAATATACTGAAGAAGAAAGGACTCAGATTACTAGCCACCCTACCAGCTATTACCTAGAGAAGGAAGGACAATGGTGCACACAAGAAGGGAGAACTATACTCCCAAGAAAGCAAGCAAAATGCACAGATAGACTCATTTAGGGGATAAAAAGCTTGTTGAAGCAGTTAAGAGATCTAGCGTATATATAATAGACCTCAGGTTTTGGGCCAGAGAGACAGTAGAATAGTGTAAGATATGTCAGCAGTGAATGCTTATGTGGCCAAGAGTAAACAGGGCAAAAGACCTAGGGGAGAAGGGCCTGGAGTATATTGGGAGGTCTATTTTACAGAAGTTAAGCCAGGAAAATATGGTTACAAATACCTTTTAGTGTTTGTGGATAATTTCTAAACTGTATCCCAGAAGCAGCCTTGGAGGACCATCAGTGTGTGTGTGTGGGGGGGGAACACCCACTTTTTCTGTGGTACCTGGGGGTGTGAAGCATCAGGAAGCACATACTAGAGACCATTCCAAGTGTAGTTAAGGATTCAATGGCCAAGGTGAGAGAAGGGCTAGCCAAGAGGAAGAGAGAAAGAGAACAGTCAGAGCTAGTTTGAGTCTTGGTTTAACTCCTCCCGTAGGTTAATAACCTTCATATTCACCTTGTTAGGACCCCTAATTGTTCTCCTGATATTATTGACCTTTCAACCCTGCATATTGAACAAGCTTATAGCCTTATAAATGAGAGAATTGGAGCAATACAGCTGACGGTCCTGCACCAACAATATGAGACCCTGAGGACAGGACCGGAAGAATATGAGTTAGAGACCTTAGCTTAGCTCCAGGATTGGAGCTTGTACAAGAAAAATGGGGGAAATGAGGGACCCTAAGGGCTTTTACAGTCACACACTCCCCTTAAAGCTTCCCCCTCCTGCCTGGGGTTAAGGCTAGGCCAAGTTCTATTCTCCACCCACAGGAACATTATTAAGTAAAATATTCTCAGAGCAACCGCAGAACATTCTAACCATCTGACAAGTGTCAGTTAGAGTTCAAATGCATGTCATGATTTGCCCTTGCTTGATAGCCAATAGATTTAAAGGTCAATATGCTTAGCCAATAAGTTTAAACTGTAACCTTGCTGATGTAACCTGTGCTCCTAAAAAGTATAAAAACTGCTTGTAATAGCCATTCAGGGTTGCCTTCTCATCACTCACCTTGAGGGACTAATTGAGGGTCAACCCCAGTGCTCCAGAAAATTAACCTCTTGCTTTTGCATCGATCTGCATCTTGGTGTCTCACTCAGGAGTATCTTGAAGTAAGTACCACTGACCGAGCATTAGGGTCTTACAGTATCTGTTACAGATTACCCATCAAATAAAGACTGGAAATTGCTCTAACTGATGCCTTCATGTTCCTAGCTCCAGATGGCCCTGCAGATCCTGGACAGCAAGTGAACAATCTGCCCTTCCATGACTTGACCAACATTCCAGTTTTTGTTTCCTCAATAACGGTATCCCAATATCTTCAGGAGCTAGCCATCGATGATCATGTAGCCTCTTATCATTCAGTTATCGTCGACAAAAGACTGGGATGTTCCAAACCTGAGACAAGCTGCTGAGGACTGTATTTAACACATCAAATCAGACCTGGCCATCAGGTTGTCCCAGCATCCCATAGTACATGCTTGGTACAGGATATGGCTGGCATGCCCTACCCTCTACCCTGAACTCCTCATCCCATGGGCTAGTTTGCCATTCCCTAGAACTTCTTTCCTAAATAATGCAAACATTTTGGTTATCCATCCCTTTTTGTACTTTTGGCTTCCTTATTGCAGCACCTGATTCCCCGCTCTTACCTCTCCTTTCCTCTCCCCCTCTTCAACATGATTTAGGTTCATGACCACTCTGAACACTCTCAGATATGTCTGCCTCATATGTATAACAAATGTTTTCTTTTGTCATAACTAGGACCAGTCATGTCTTTTCCTTTTCATCTTTATTTCCCCCACCTGATGGTCTGAATCAATTATCTAGTCTTAAAAGAATTAGCACAGAAGAAATGGAGGAAGGAGAAAGACATCACTGCCCTAAGGGGGTATGGATCATTTCTCCAGAGCATCAAATTCCTGAAATGCATCACTGGATCTTTATGTAAATGAAGGTTTTACTAGAGAGAGGAGTATAATATTTATATAAAATTTGTACAAGTTGGTGATAAAAAACATTTTGAATTTTTTGGTCTTCAACACGTTTTATAGTATTTGATTGTAAAGATTCATATATAATATTTCTTATAGAAATCCAAAGTTTGTAAAAGACTGGTGTGCTACAATTCACCCAAAAAGTACCAGTATGGGAAAGGAAGTATTTTCATGGCATTTTTAAGTTACAGAAGACCTCAAAACCCTTGTTTCTCTATTTCAAAGGACTTAACAGAACTCCAGTGGTTACAGAGAACCCCAATGACAAATGGCCTATATAGTTCAACAGAACTCCAGACTTGCTCAAAAGAGCCTTCAAATTGACATGGCCTATCCTAGATATGGCATTTGTTAGATTGTGAATCTGTCCCTTTATGACATTCCTCATTCTTGAATGGCAGATCTTATAGCTTGAAAAAAATCAAATAGTGTTCCCTCCAAGAGCTGACAGGTCTCTTCTGTAAGGACTAAAATATACAAGTTGTGCAGGGGGAAAGTGAACAGAAGACAGAAGAGATCTAGCCATTGCTTCCTGAAGCCCCCAGTTGCATGAATGGCAGAGTGGTGCCTCCCTAACTCTGCAGTACCTGGCTGAGATTTGGTCAGGTTTTCAGCTCCTTTAAGAACTCTCACCATTGCCACGGTGATTTTCTACTTAATAATGACCCAATATTGTTCAACAGAGGAACCTCAAAAAACAAAGCCAGTTACCAAATGGCAATGTTATGTTTAACATTATGTTTTAAGTTGAAATTAGTGTGCTTCAGAAATCTAAACCAAAACCAAAACAAACCCAAACAAGCAAACTGCCTCTAAACTGTAAGTCCTACTTGCCCAAGAACATATAACTTCCTGGAATGCTGGGGTCTGTTGTTCATGCAAAATGTTGCTTGCCCTAATATATAGGATGTATGCTTCATCATACATAAACAGGAGGTATGTAAGCAGGAGATACATAAGAATATGTGTTTGCCTCTGATTGGATGAAGACAGGAAGTATGTAACTTTGTGGAGTTTACCTTTATAAACCCTGACTAATGTAATTCAGAACCATATTCTAAGCATGGGTATTAGGTATGGACGTTGCCAGTGTCCATGGTCCTGCTAGTATTTAATAAAGTTTGCTTCAAATTGTATCAAAAGTTGGAGAGTGATCTTATTCCACTTGGTAGGGTTAACAGCAGTTGCTCCAAACAGTTCAAAAGAGCCATAACTTGTTCAAAAAGAGTCCAAAGGCAAACATGAAAACAAAGGTTAAGCTGTATCTGGTCAGAAAAAGACTTACCAAGGGTAATATTTTCTCCAGAATTAAAAAAAAGTCTAAACTTGTTTTTCTGCATCATCAAGTAAAGGTAAACTGCAGCTAATGCTGCTGAAGTGGAAAGATAGGAAGGAGGCTGTCCCTGTGGTAAAATGACTCTTGCAGCTGCTCATAACTTTTGTCTTTACTCCCACCCAGGCCATCTTATTGTGAGTGACAGACAACACTCAAAATATGCTTTTGTGGGCCCTTTGTGGCCACCATCTTCTTATGAAACTTAAAGGATCACAACATGTACTTCAAGTCAGATCCAGCCCATTGTCCTAAATAAGCCAAGGAGTCAAACCAATAGTTGAAAACAGAGAAAGGAGATTTATTCAATGTGGCCACTTTGCAAAGAGGCACAAAGGCTCCCAAAAAATCCTCCGTCACACCAGGCCTCCAGAGTCTATGTTTTAGGTTGCACTCCTTAAACTTTCTACTCATTCCTGATGGTGCCAAGTTGGAGACTAGACTCTTGGTACACAGAATTGTAGGTGACACAAACAATCACGGATGGATGGTGATGAGGGACCCTAAGAGCTTTTTCCAGTCCCACACCTTCCTTACAGCTTCCCCTTCCCTCCTGTCATGAAGGCTAGGTCAAGTTCCATTCTCTACCCACAGGAACATTCCTGATTTAAAAATTTTCAGAAAAACTGCAGAATGTATTGACTGATAGTCACCTGACCATTTGGAAAGACCCAGATAGAGTTCAAATACATGTTATGATTTGCCCATTGCTTGCTAGCCAATGTATTTAAAGGTCAATATGCTTAGCCAATAAGTTTAAACTGTAACCTTGCTGATATAACCTGTGCCCCTAAAAAGTATGTGAATTGTTTGTAATAGTCATTTGGGGTTGTGTTCTAGTCGCTAACCTTAAGGGACTAATTGAAGGTTGACCCTGACATGCCAGAAAATAAACCTCTTGCTCTGTATTGATCTGCATCTCAGTGTATCACTTGGGGCATGGGTGGGGGAGTCTAGAAGGAAGTACCACTGACCAAGGGTTGGGGTCATACAGTAAGGTAGTAGTTCTACTTATAAGTATTTCAGGAACTTTCATCTTGTTCTTCATAATGACTATACAAATATGCATTCCCACCAACAGTACAGTGAATGAAAAAGGAGTATGACTGAAGAGAAGGTTTAGTGTAGATATTAGGGAAAGCACAGCCAGAAGCATCTGGAAGTGTCTGGATGGACTGAACATAGCCAGCAGACTAAACCAGACAATGAGAGGAAAGAAAGGAGGGGTGAGAACAAGAGAAGACAGGGATGCAAGTACACCAAGAGAAGTCTAGGAATGGGGTCAACTAGGAGCCAAGAGACCAGGAGAATATGTAGCCAAAATGATAGGGTTATATAGGGATCAGAAGCTGGGAGAAGGGAAGGGAAGGCAAACTCCTGGACTGAAAGGTTATGATAGGGAGAAAAGTAAGAAGTGTTGGGAGGAGTCATCGGTTCTAGGCTTTCTTTGAGACCTAACATTTCAGGTATTTTAGTTTATTTTTTGATGTATGTGATGATGCAATCTCTCCAATAACTTCTTCTTACTGAAAGTGCTATCATTGTCAGTCTTCAGGATAGGTGGAAAGATGGTCAGAGGACTAGAAGGGAGAGAGAAGAGCAGGCTGGTAGATGTCTTGATCTGCAGGCAGAAGAACTCTACTATAAGCCACACTAGGCCTAACTTGAGCATGTAAGAACTTAAAACATGCCTCTAAATTGACACATTTCTTCCAATAAGGTAACACCTATTCCACAAAGGCTATGCCTCCTGATAGTGCTACTCCCTATGGGCCAAGCATTCAAACACATGAGTCTATGAGAGCCATTCCTGTTCAAACCACCACAGCTAGTGACTTGTAAGCTGATTTGGAATAGTCTCGGTTGGAGAAACTCAGGTTGGTTGGAAATTCCATTAGAAGCATCTAGGGCTGGCATGTTTGGAGTAGTTTGCGGTTTCACTTGATTGGAAATCTGCTGAGACAGATATCGATTAGGGACAGAAGGTAAAAGTTAAAAGCTTAGAGGAAAATTTTTATCTTGAGTGTATATTTGAAACTTCCAAGCCCGTGGCCTAGTAGGGGGCAGGGGGAGGGGGAGAGGGAGTGGGAGGGAGAGGG
>NC_034613.1:74200148-74207532 GCF_900095145.1 Mus pahari | reverse complement strand
AGGGAGAGGGAGAGGGAGAGGGAGAGGGAGAGGGAGAGATCCTGCCCTCAGGATTAGGCAGATGGTGAAGCTTAGGCTATTGATTGGAAGTAGTACTTATCTGAAGCCATTTGACTTCTAAAACTTACATGATTTTTTTAAGGTTACAAACAGAGATGAAAGTTTAGCCATATTAGAATTACCACTGTTTGTAATCTGTTCTGGAATCTACATTCTCATGCCTTTGAGTCACAGCAAAAGTGTGGCCAAACAAAAAAAATTATTCTGGGTTAAAAACATTAATACTCCTCTGTCAAGCAGGCTGAATATATAGATTGGACACAGATGTTTTTAGCACAATGAGAAATTATTTTAAGTCTATATTTAGAAGGCAATCAAAGGAAATTACAATTTTTGTGGTTGTTGACTATAATATAGTCAGCACTTTACCAGAGTTAGATTACTAGAACTAGGGTTAGATTATCAGAACTTCAATGATTAATGTTAAGATTCTGAACTTTTGAAGTGCTAGTATATGTGGTAGTATGAATGAAAAAGGACCTCATAGACTCATAGGGAGTGGCAATGTAAGGGTCCATGATTTGCCAAAGAATGACTATCTGGACTCAAATAGTATACAAACACAAAGCATTTTATTCTGCAGAAGTCCAGCATGCTGGGATTTCCCCATTACCAAGATAGAGAGATAACGAAGTAAACTTGCAAGCTTGATTTAAAGCACATTAAGGATATCTGGGGTAGGTGATGTCTATGTTAATCTGTTAGGTCCATTTCTATTGATATTCCATTACCAGAGTATGTGTACCAGAAACTTGCTGAGGTGGTCTAGAGACTATTACTGAGGAAGTAGTTGAGGAAGTCTGGAAACTGCTGCTGACCCATTTCCCTTACCTCAGTCCAGGTGGCAGGGCAGCTTCTGAGGCCTGGACTGGCCTGGAATTGCCCAGTTAATGGAAACAGAGATTTTCTTGCCAATTTGAATCCTGTCATGGGATCAGACTAGCCTTCTCAGAACAAGTGTGGCCTTGCTGAAAGTAGTGTGTCACTGGGGGTAGGCTTTCAGGTTTCAGGTGCTCAAGCCAGGCCTAGTATCACTGCCTCTTCCTGCTGCCTGTGGATCCAGATGTAGAACTCTTAGCACCTATGTAGCACCATGTCTGCCTGCACACCATGCTTCTGACCGTAATCACAGTGGACTAAATCTCTAAAACTGTAAACCAGCCTCAGTTAAATACCTTTCTTTATAAGAGTTGCCTTGGTCATGGTGTCTCTTCACAGTAATCAACACCCTAAGACAATAGAGCAATAGCATAGAAAGAGAAAGAAGTCTGAAACATTTCTCATTTTTTACATACCTTAAATCACTGCCTTAAACTTTTACAACTTGCATTTACATACCTTAGAACACTGTCTTAGATCCTCATAACATCCATAAACTTCTAACTTTTATTATCTAGTCACTTACCACTAGATACAAGTAGTTCATTATTGAGAACAGTCATTGCAAAGCGAATAGTAGACAATTATATTGAAACTTGTTTTGTAAGTTTATCTTTTTCAGCATGAAATCTGCCAGCAAGGTAATTATCTGTGTCTTTCTTTCTCAGTGGTAGCTATAGGAAAGTGAGACCTGATTTTACATATGAAACAGACTAATAGGCAGCTGTAGCCTTGGGGGGAAGGAGCTGGTTTACATAAAGTTACAGTCAGATATCAATATCATCAGAGATCTACAAATGATAAATTATAGCAGGAAGTCCATACCAAATGGCCTATGTGTCAGTTAAAATGACAGATTTACCTGCAACCTAAATGGTTACCCTAGGCTCTGTGTCTTTTGATGGTTTCTTTGAAGGGCAAGGCTCATAGGTCTTTGGCTATCATGAAAGAAAGACATCATTACATCTTTAGCTGCTGCACAGGACAGCATAGGCCTGTTACTGCCACACCTAGAGGGTCTGAGAGATTTTCCTGTGGATGAGGAACTTAGAAAAACTGACCTACTGTGGTGAGGCAGAACAGGGAAGTCAAACTAAAGGTATATACAGTGTGGACAGACTACTGGTGGCAGGTGGAATGTGGGGTAAGTCAACGCCTGGTACTTAGCATTACCACAGTCCAGGAGAATTTGTTTGTGCCCTATGTTGACACTAGGATCTTTCATTTCTGTCTATGGAAAAACCTTGCTAATTAAAGTCACAGTCTACCATGACCTCTGAGCTTGGTGCAAAATGGAGGACCCTCCCCCCCTTTACCAGCAGGGTTTCCCCTTCAGTGACCTTATTTGGGTAACCTGATCTCCACACTCCCTACCTAAGGAAGGTCACATAGCCCTTGAGAGACCTACAAGTTCAACTTCCTCTTTCCCTATGAGAACCTGCCCAGCAGGTGTTTCCTGGAATACAACTCCATGAAAAAGAGGCCTAATCTCTAGTCAGTGATTTTCATTTACTCTTAAAACTCCTTTTCACTCTCAAAAGTTCATATATAGCCCCTTTCCATCGGGATAAAGTGTATGCATACAAACCCACCCAGAAGGAAGGCAAGTGAACAAACTAAGATCATCGAAGAGAGTTTTGTCTGGACACCCTGAAAGGGCAGAAGTAGAGGATACAAAACCACAGCTGGACCTCAGCATGCACACCACATCTATCTATCATGGGAAGCTTTTTTCCTAAACATTTTAAATGCCATAATCCAGTAGATTACTGAAGAGTTTGAGAACCATACTCTGTTAACTATACCTAACTTTAACAAACTTTACTTGTTTTTAGTTACTTGCATTGGGATTAATTGGTATTTTTTTTTAATATTTGAAAGTTCTTTGTAGATATTTTCTTTACTTACATTTCAAATGTTATCCACTTTCCTGGTTTATGTTTAACTTTGGGCCTTGAATTCCTGATCTTTCCAAGACTTTTATCATGAAGGGGTGTTGGATTTTGTCAAATGTTTTCTCACCCTCTAATGAGATGATCATCAGGAAAACGCATACAGTATGCTAAATAAAGCTTGATGTTGTAAATAATTAAAATTGTCCTTAGTGTGCCTATAAGCCTAGTTCTTAGTACATTTAAGAATTTGATCCTTCGGCCTAAACCCTAGAGTACTCTCTGTGTTGCAGGACCTGGGGATCACAGGTGAGTGGAACACAACATCAGCTCCAAAGAATGGTGGAGGGTCTTTTGCCAGCTGGAACAGGAACCCCACCTGACCATCTTGCCCATGAACTCAGCAGGGTGCACCAAGAGCCCCAGAGGATTCTCCATGCCACAGGACCCCAAGCACACCCAGGACCTCCTGATCACTGGAGAGCACATGGGCGATAGAAGCAATAGAGCTTCTTGGACAGGGTCACATCGGACCTTCACCCTTAGCCAAGAGGCAGAGCTGAGACCCAGACCCCTGGGCACCTTCCTTGCCAGAGGAGAGTCTGCCTACAGGGAGGGTTCTGATCCCAGGACTCAGGAGGTTGATCAGAGTTCCAGACTTCTGGACACCTGCACTGCAAGAATAGAGCTTGCCTGCAGAGAGTGCTCTGACCACTGGGACTCAGGTGAGAGTTGGACTCCCAGGAGTGCTGACAGAGGCTAACAGGATCACAGGATGATCAAGCTCCAGCCAGTTACAACTTGAATATAAACACCAGAGATTACCAGATGGTGAAAGGCAAACATAAGAATCTTACTAACAGAAACCAAGAACACTGGGCATCATTAGAACCCATTAAGCCCATGACTCTGAGTCCTAGATACCCCAACACAACCGAAAAGCAAGACACAGATTTAAAATCATATCTCATGATGACGTTAGAAGATTTTAAGAAGGGCATTGATTAGTCACTTAAAGAAATATAGGAGAACGCTGCTAAAAAGGTAGAAGTCATTAAAGGAATACAGGAAAGCACTGCTAAACAGGTAGAAGTCCTTAAAGAGGAAACACCAAAATCCCTTAGAGACTTACAGGAAAACACAACCAAACAGGTGATGAAATTGAACAAAGCCATGCAAGATCTAAAAAGGGAAGTAAAAATAATAATAAAAAGAAAAACCAAAGACAACTATAGAGATAGGAAACCTCAGAAAGAAATCAGGAATGATAGGTGCCAACATTAGCAACAGAATGCAAGAGATGGAAGAGAGAATCTCAGGTGCAGAAGATTCCATAGGGAACATGGACACAACAAAGAAAATGCAAAATGCAAAAAGATCCTAACTCAAGATGTCCAGGAAATCCAGGACACAGTGAGAAGACAAAACCTACGGAAAATAGGAGTAGATGAGAATGAAGATTTTAAACTTAAAGGGCCAGCAAATATCTTCAAAAAACTTATAGAAGAAACCTTCCCATACCTAAAGAAAAAGATGCCCATGAACATACAAGAAGTCTACAGAACTCCAATAGACTGGACCAGAAAAGAAATTCATCCCGACACACAATAATCAGAACCAGAAATGCACTAAATAAAGACAGAATATTAAAAGCAGTAAGGGAAAAAAGGTCAAGTAACATATAAAGGCAGGCCTATTAGAATTACTCCAGATTTCTCACCAGAGAACTCTATTAGACCTTCAAAGAAGACCTAATTCCAACTCTCCTCAAACTATTTCACAAAATAGAAACAGAAGGTATTCTACCAAAGTCATTCTATGAAGCCACAATTACTCTGATACCTAAACCACACAAAGATCCAGCACAGAAAGAGAACTTTAGACCAATTTCCCTTATGAATATCGATGGAAAAATACTCAATAATATCCTCGCAAACTGAATCCAAGAACACATCAAAACGATCATCCATCATGACCAAGTAGGGTTCATTTCAGTGATGCAGGGATGGATTAATATAGGGAAATCCATCAACGTAATCCACTATATAAACAAACTCAAAGACAAAAATCACATGATCATCTCCTAAGATGCTGAGAAAGCATTTGACAAAAGCCTACAAAACTTCATGCTATAAGTCATGGAAAGATCAGGAATTCAAGGCCCATATGTAAACTAATAAAAACAATATACAACAAACCAGTAGCCTACAACAAACTAAACGGAGAGAAACTGGAAGCAATCCCACAAATATCAGGGACAAGATAAGACTGTCCACTTTCTCCCTACCTATTCAATATAGTACTTGAAATCCTAACCAGAGCAATTCAACAACAAAAGGAGATGAAGGGGGATACAAATTGGAAAGGAAGAAGTCAAAAGTCACTATTTGCAGATGATATGATAGTATATGTAAGTGACCCTAAAAATTACACCAGAGAACTCCTAAAGCTGATAAACAGCTTCAGTGCAGTTGCTGGATATAAAATTAACTCAAACAAATCAGTGGCCTTTCTCTACACAAAGGATAAACAGGGTGAGAAAGAGATTAGGGAGACAACACCCTTTACAATAGTCACAAATAATATATCTTTGTGTGACCATAACTTAGGAAGTGAAAGATCTGTAGGATAAGAACTTCAAGTCTCTGAAGAAAGAAATTGAAGAAGATCTCAGAAGATGGAAAGATCTCCCATGCTCATGGATTGGCAGGATTAATATAGTCAAAATGGCTATCATGCCAAAAGCAATCTACAGATTCAATGCAATCCCAACAAAATTCCAGCTCAATTCTCCACTGAGTTAGAAAGCGCAATTTGCCAATTCATCTGGAATGACAAAAAACCTAGGATAGCAGAAACTCTTCTCAATGATAACAGAATCTCTGGGGGAAGCACTATGCCTGACCTCAAGCTTTACTACAGAGCAATTGTGATAAAAACTTCATGGTACGAATACAGCAACAGACAGGTAGATCAATGGAATAGAATTGAAGTCCCAGAAATGAACCCACACACCTACGGTCACTTGATCTTTGACAAGGGAGCTAAACATATCCAGTGGTAAAAAGACAGCATGTTCAACAAATGGTGCTGGCACAACTGGCAGTTATCATGTAGAAGAATGAGAATTGATCCATTCTTATCTCCTTGCAGAAAGCTCAAGTATAAGTGGATCAAAGACCTCCACTTACAACCAGAGACACTGAAATTTATAGAGAAGAAAGTGGGGAAAGCCACGAAGATATGGGCACAGGGGAAAAATTCCGGAACAGAACAGCAATGGCTTGTGCTGTAAGATCAAGAATCAACAAATGGGACCTCATAAAATTGCAAAGCTTCTGTAAGGCAAAAGATACTGTCAATAAGACAAAAAGGTCACCAAAAGAGTGGGAAAGGATTTTTACCAATCCTAAATCTGATAGATGGCTAATATCTAATATATACAAACGGCTCAAGAAGCTGGACTCCAGAAATTCAAATAACCCCATCAAAAAATGGGGCACAGAACTAAACAAAGAATTCTCAAGTTAGGAATAACAAAGGGCTGGGAAGCACCTGAAAAAATGTTCAACATCCTTAATCATCAGGGAAATACAAATCAAAACAACCCTGAGATTTCACCTCACACCAGTCAGAATGGCTAAGATCAATTCAGGTGACAGCAGATGCTGGAGAGGATGTGGAGAAAGAGGAACACTGCTCCATTGTTGGTGGGATTGCAAGTTTGTACAAACACTTTGGAAGTCAGTCTGGCGGTTCCTCAGAAAATTGCACATAGTACTAGATCAAGCAATACCTCTCCTGGGTATATACCCAGAACGTATTACAATAGAGGAATGGATACAGAAACTGTGGTACATTTGCACAATGGAGTACTACTCAGCTATTAAAAACAATGAATTTATGAAATTTTTAGACAAATGGATGTATCTGGAGGATATCATCCTGAGTGAGGTAACCCAGTCACAAAAGAACTCACTTGATATGCACTCACTGATAAGTGGATATTAGCCCAGAAACTTAGAATACCCAAGATACAATCTCCAAATCACAAGAAAATCAAGAATAAGGAAGACCAACATGTGGATACTTCATTCCTCCTTAGAATAGGGAACAAAATACCCATGGAAGGAGTTACAGAGACAAAGTTTGGAGCTGAGACAAAAGGATGAAACATCCAGAGACTGCCCCACACAGGCATCCATGCCATCATCAGCCACCAAATGCAGACACTATTGCATATGCCAGCACGATTTTGCTGAAGGGACCCTGATATAGCTGTCTCTTGTGAGGCTATGCCAGTGCCTGGCAAACACAGAAATACGTGTTCACAGTCATCTATTGGATGGAACACAGGGCCCCCAATGGAGGAGCTAGGGAAAGTACCCAAGGAGCTGAAGGGGTCTGCAACCCTATAGGTGGAACAACAATATGAACTAACCAGCATACCCAGAGCTCAGGTCTCTAGCTGCATATGTAGCAGAAGATGGCCTAATCGGCCATCATTTTGAAGAGAGGCCCCTTGGTCTTGCAAACTTTATATGCCCTAGTAC